>NC_064858.1:29287137-29304637 GCF_024139225.1 Suncus etruscus
GTCTTGTCATAACTGATTTGGCCATTGACTTACTGTTTAACTTCTAAACCTGGTTCTATGTTTCTTCTGAAGATTTTGTAAGCTATGATTCTTTAAATTATCTGAGTTGGGGGCCCGGAGAGATAGCACAGCGGTGTTTGCCTTGCAAGCAGCCAATCCAGGACCAAAGGTGGTTGGTTCGAATCCCGGTGTCCCATATGGTCCCCCGTGCCTGCCCGGAGCTATTTCTGAGCAGAGAGCCAGAAGTAACCTCTGAGCACCACCGGGTGTGGCCCAAAAACCAAAAAAAAAAAAAATTATCTGAGTTGGTTTCTACTTATTGCCCACTACTAACAGTTCTGACCAAATAAATACACATATAGTCTGCCCTAGAAAGGGTAATTTTTCCATCCTGAGAGCTTAGCAAGTTCTTCCTTGATTGCTTGTGTGGCTAGGGCCATTTAAATCACTAGAGGAATACCTCTATTTTCCTGCATCCATGTCCAAAATTTGCATATCTTAAAGTTTCTCTGCTTCAAAGAGATTTCTATGGACCTTTCTAGAATTTGATAAATTATTCTCTCCTGTGTAGTTTATACCTTAACCCTAGGTTAGATAGTTTTTTGCCATTTACTAATTTTAACTATATATTATCTGCCCTAGCCCAGATTGTAAATTTCCCATAGATATTGAATACAAATCAAATTTAGATGTCTGTTTCTGTTTTTTTTATCTTGCTTAGCATTTAGTTCAGAATATTGGAACTATTCATTAAGTATAAAGAGGAGGTTGGATTTTATGACTTTGCTTTTATTGAGTATTTCATGAGCAGCAGCGATATCTTGGATAATATTAAAACATGACAGTCTTTGTGTAGGAAGATGACACTATTGACTGATGAAAACCATCTGACATGAGCTGCTTCATTTTCCTCTCTTCCCATCTTGATATTTCTGTAGGGAAATCTCGTTATTCTTGTCTCAGCTCAAGAAGTGCAACTCTTTCTACCTTGACCCTCTCCCAGCTCTTTTTGGAATCATATTCTATTAATCTTTTCCCCCTTCTATTGGAATTCTTTCTCTCTACTAAAACAATAAAAGATCTCACAACTTATTTCCTTTTTATTATCTTAAAAGGTCCCTGTTTTCTCCCCTGTCTTTCAATGAGTCCATTTATTAACAATGGGTTTGCTTAACATTTTTCCATCATGTATTGTTTATTAACAAATTACAAGGTGCACTTTCCCCTCAATACTTTAGTGAAGGTTCTTTTTTGATGGTTACTGAAGATTTTCCTTAGTCTAGGCTTAATCACAGCCACTTCAAGCCTCTCCCATGCTATAAAGATACCAACTGCAACACTGTAGGGTGAGAATATGGCCTTATGATACCTTTATTCTGAAACTCGGGTTTCATACCTGTAACATTATTGATTGCCTTAAGAAAGAAAAGAATTCTGCAGCATTTTACACCACTGAATTAGATGTTCTGGCTGGAAATTGACATATCACTCTGCTCTAACTAAAATTATCACCCTGGGTCCATCTAATGAACAGATCATCAGAGAAAGCACAAGGCTACCAGGTACCCCAAGGGAGGGAAAATGGAAAACATATTTGGTGAACTCCCAGATATCATTATCAAACCAAATAGATTTTTCTATTTTCCTTTCACTTTATACTTCTGCAGCATGGAATATTATTGACTTACCCCTTCTTGCAATGAATAGCACATAGTATGAATCCAGCTGGGTATTTTGCCAATAAATCAAGCTCAGTTTATTGCAAATACAAGTTCATCATCATCTGACTACTACTAGATAATTCCAACCTTTTTATTTCTATTCTTTATTCCATCTAAGTTACTACCATTTCCCCAAGCACTAGACTTTGAATCCTCATATATTTTTTTCCTTTACTAACTTTTTCCGCATGCTCATTGCAAATGCTGGCTATTTCCTTTTCCCAGTTATTTCCCGAGTCTTTTATTCTCACTGAGATCTTGAATAGAAGCTCTCAAGAAAGCTTCATTTCACCACTTTCATTCTGATCTCCTATCCTGAGTATGTCACCTGCCACTATAGTTCAGTCTAAGAGTTCTAATCAAGTCTTTGCTGTATTCAAGCAATGCCAGCGTTCCTTGTTTCTTAGAAGAGAAAATTTAAATTAGTTATTTAGAACCCAGAGTCCTCTGTCATCTCATTCTCACATACCTTTCTCAAACTTTCTCCCAATATTCTCTGTAAGCTTTAGATCAGATCTCACTGTTTCCATAATGAAGCTCTGTTTCACACCAGCTGAACACGACCTTTTTGTCCTTCATAGACTTTTTTTATTGTGCTGTGGCCAGAGAAGAAACTCAGTGGGCTGAGCACACATAACTTGAGTTTGATCCCTAGTGCTGATTCCTTTAGCTCTGTTAGGTGTGTATCTTAAGTACAGACCTGAGAGTAGCTCCAAAGCACAACCAGGTGTGGATCCCCAGTAAAACAAATAATTTCTTGATTATGCATAGTACTTTTATATATTGCAGATTCTTTTTGATATATCCTAACTTCAATATTAGACCTACTTTCTTTCTGGATAGGCAATTTCAATTGAGATTAAATGCCAGAGTACAACTGCTCCTCCCCACATCTTAAGTCTTTTCTTGCTCATGACCTATCTGGCATATTACATTATAGATTGCAGGCATGGGATATTTAGTGCTGAATGAAGACTGATCCTTTTTTTTATCTAAGGCAATAGTGCTGATTTGACTTGAACTATTCAGACTCTTCTTAATATTCTCAATTGCATTTTAAGTAAAACACAAAAGTTTTGAATATAGTTGATAAAATTTGGGGGCTTAATCAGTATTTATGAAATTACAGTTTTAAGTGAATTTAATTGGCTCATGCAGAGTTTAAATCTACAACCTTGACCTCATTAGCATCTTGTTTTCATCCATAGGGTTCCATCTAAAAATTTAAAATATCTACAAAAGGCATTAATATAGATATGTTTTAAGCATGTTTTTGCTTTACCTGTATCCTATGGCAAAGGTGAAAATTAGCTGCTCATTGAGCTTGGGCAACAGGTGTAAATTGAATAGTAAAATAAAGAAATGAGATTTTGATTTTTTTTTTTAGTTGAGCTCCCATACTATCCAGCTATACCACTCCTAGGGATATATCCTAGGAACACAAAAATACAGTACAAAAATTCCTTTCTCACACCTATATTCATTGCAGCATTGTTTACAATAGCCAGACTCTGGGAACAGCCTAGATACCCCTCAATAGAAAAATGTTAAAGAAACTATGGTACATATACACAATGGAATATTATGCAGCCATCAGAAGAGATGAAGTCATGAAATTTTCCTATACATGGATGTATATGGAATCTATTATGCTGAGTGAAATAAGTCAGAGGGAGAGAGATAAACACAGAATTGTCTCACTCATCTATGAGTTTTGAGAAAAATGAAAAACATTTGTGTAATGATTCTCAGAGACAAAATAGAGGAGGACTGGAGGGTCCAGCTCCTGACATGAAGCTCACAACAGGAATCATTTAGTGCAGTCACAGAAATATTTACATTGAGTACTGTCATAACAAAATGTGACTGAATGAGGGAAGTAGAAAGCCTGTCTAGAGTACAGGCCTGTGTGGGGTGGGGAGGAAGGACACTTAGGTTATTAGTCATGGGAATGTTGTGCTGGTGAAGGATATATATATATATATATATATATATATATATATATATATATATATATATATGTATGTATTAAAAAATAAAAAAAGAAAAGATAAGGCCTCCCGATTCTTACCACAGGCTGTGTTCTTTACATTGACTGTATAAAAAGAGGAGGTACAGTAAATGCATCCCATATACACCTCAACCCAGGCCCTTTGCCTGGTCTGTATTGTGAACTGGGGGACAAAAAAAATGAGATTTTGAATGAATAAATTTAATGGGGTCAGAATAGGCTAATTAAAAGCAATGGAGCAGATTGAGTCTTTGAACTACACAAGAAAAGCAATTCCATCTGATGTGTTGTTGCATCTTGCTCACCTCTAGAAAATTCCAGAAACTACTCAGTAGGACTTTCACATTTTTGAATAAATAAGCTGCAATGCCAAGAAGGGGTCCAGTGCAGCAAAAATCATCTCCCTAGTTCTCATTTGACAGCTTGGTTGTTGTTATTGGAGAAAACTTGAAAGCAGTTGCAGCCCAGTTTTGTTGGTTGGGACCAATATGGACCACAACTATAAAGAGACACTTTGAGGGGTTCTTTGTCATGCTTACTTGGCAATACATTAAAGTAAAGGTGCCCATGCTCTGAGAAAGGAAATGTACCAATGGTATGGTTATGACAGAGTTATCTACAATTTTCTCTTTCCAATAGATAGGTCATGGCAGACCAAGGATCATCTCACAACTCAATTCCAAAATCAAAGGCTAGGAGCCCATATATGAAAACAGATATCCGACATCCAAATTCACTGGTCTAAAAAAAAATCCTATTAATAATGTGCCTGCTGTATATTTATTTAATTATTTGGAATTTGGTCTGTAATGATACTCGGGTCTTATTTCTTGCTCTGTGCTCAGAGGTCACCCCTGGTAGTGATATGGGGAACCATATGTGGTACCAGAGGTTGAAATGAGTTGTCATCAAGCAAGACAAATGCCTTAACCCCTGCACTCTTTCTCCATTCCTGTACTTTAAAGTATGTTTATGTTATAACACATTGGGAAGAGTTTTTTTTTTTTTTTTTTTTTTTTTGGTTTGTTTGTTTTTGGGTCACATTCGGTGATGCTCAGGGATTACTCCTGGCTATGTGCTCAGAAATCGCTCCTGGCTTGAAGAACCACATGGATGCTGGGGATCGAACTGCAATCCATCCTAGGTTAGAGCAGGCAAGGCAGATGCCCTCTCACTTGCACCACCACTCCAGCCCCGGGAAGAGTTCTTAAACTAATTTCTTTCTTTCTTTCTTTCTTTCTTTTTTTTTTTTTTGACGTTTTTAAAAAAATTTATTTAAAGAAAATATATCACATATTTGACACAATTAATCATAATACATTTGTTTCAGGAAGAACAAAGGCAAAGTTATTTAAAAAAATAAAAAAATACTAACGAGATGGAAGAGAAAGAAAAGGTTCAGTAGTAAGTATATTTTTGAAAATCATTGAATCAACCAATTAACTTATTAAAGGCCTAGCATAAGGTTTAATAGGCTTTTCTTCTTCTTCTTTTTTTTTTTTAAGGATAAGAGTTAAAGAAGTACAGCAAAAACAGTGTTAGAGTGGCAATTGTTGTTTGCATAGGCACAGCAAAATATGGGGAACATGGAAAGGAAAAGCCTTGGCCTAAATACAAGGACACCCTATACCTAATTTCTTAAATTGAAATTTTAAATTTAATCATTGATAAATTTACTTATTACTATTTTTCTGTTCTGGTTATTAAACCCAGGGTCATGCATGTAAGAAATGTGTTTTTCCACTGAATCACATCCCCAGGTATAAATTATTTGCTATTTTTTTGGTAGGAGTTTACTCCTGATGGTGCTCAGGACTTACTCCTAGATTCATATTTCGGGATCATTCCTGGCAGTAACCATGAGACCATTTGCATTGCCAGGTATTGAGTTTGGGTCAGCTAGTGCAAGGTAAGTGACTTAGACACTTTACTATCTTGTTAGTTCTTTGTATATTTGTTTATGAATATGCTCTATTTACATATTTAAGGTGGAATTTGAAAATTATGTCAATACAATATAGTCTTTTTTTGTTTTAGCAAATTGCCAATTTTCCACTCACATACTTGAAAAATTGAGACTTGAGATATCTAAAGTCATTTGTTCTGAATATGAGTAACATCTATAGTATGTATTTGTATGCTTGAGGGTTCTTTTAATAGGTTTGAGGGTGTTTGTGACAGGAAAATGGTTATTAAGCCCAGACTCTGGAAGAAAAAAGTTTAATCTAGGTTAGTCATAAAAAAATTAAGCAATCTAGTGAAATTAAAATAATTGGTGGTATTTTTATAAATAAGAATAAGTTTCGGTGAAGAATTCAGAAAATAGCAAGAAAGATAATGTCTTGTTTCCTTATAATGAGTAGTTTAAATATCTGAGAACACTGTTTACCCCTCTGCCATAAGTATTTTTTTCTCCCTTGGTTTTTGGTCACACACAGAGGTGTTCAGGGCTTAAGCTTGGCTCTGTGGTTAGAGATCACTCCTGGCAGTGGTTGGTGACCATATCTGATGTCAAGTATCAAACCAACAGTTGTGTGCAAGGGCAAAGCATCTTATCCTCTTTACGATCACTTCAGTCCCTAAAACCTTTTTTATTAGGTTATTTTTTTCTGATTAGATAAGTAATCAATATCTAGAATCAAAAGACATGACATTTCTGTGGCCAGAGTTATAGTAAAGTGGGTAGGGCCTTTGCCTTGCACACAGTCTACTGGTATTGAATCCCTGGCATTCCCTATGGTCCCCTGAGCACCACCGAGAATAATTTCTGGGTGTAAAGCCAGGGAGTAATCTCTAAGCACCATCAGCTATGGCCCCCAAACAAACTAAATCAGAAACAATTTCAAATCAAATGTTAAAATATGCTCAGCATGACTGGTAAGGCATCTGATCTCCACATTCCAAATGTGAAGCACCATCAGGGGGCTGGATAAAGAGCCGAGGAATAAGCCTGAGCCACCATCAGGTATAGCACCAAACCAAATAAATGAAATAAACTTAGGAGGAAAAATGGAACGTGACCAAAAGTTAATTGATTTTAATAGTGCATGCTTTATACTGAGCATCCTCAAAGGAATGTTAGGAAGAAAAAATCGATGGTTCAAATGGGAACAATCTGAATAGATGTCCGAGATCTCCCCTCCTAAAATTTCCACCCATTCGTTTGTTTAGCAAGGTTGACAATGAGAACCAGACAGAAGTGGAGAGTCTTTTGTAGCCATCAGCTTGTTCCTCCCACAATTTTGGACAAGCACCTCTTTCTGCCGTTTAGCGTCTCAGGAAGCTCCTTTGCAGCAGCAGAACACAAATAAGGGGTCAGTTTTCTCAGCAGTGGACTCTGTTCAGTCCCTGGCTAGATCCTGTTCAGAGTTCTCCACTTTGTGGACACTTCAATACTCTCTTTCAAAAGCCCCAAGCAGTCATTGCTTTCACAGTAGGGCCCAGACTCATTGCCCTGTAGCCTGTAGAACAGTATGTTTTTCGTTTTCAACTGTGCTACTTGATGGACTAATATTAATATTAAACCCTACCCAGTGGGGCTAGATGCTGTCACAAAGCAAAGCTCTTTCTAGCCAGCTATCAAACACATGTATAAATTAATCATCTACATAGCAACAGGACATGATAAGCAAGATATATGTTCATTGATTTTTAAATAGGTACAAAGTCTTGCAAAAGATTAAGCATCCCGTTGAAGGCATTTTTAAAATGCTGTTTTTTAGGACTGGTAGATATTTTGTTAAAAGCTTTTCTCACTGGCACGTAATCTAATTATGAGCTAATTGAGACTAAAACAGTTTCAGTGGTTAAAAGGATTTGGGGGTAAAAGGCCTTGTCTGAATGACATTTTTTTACTGAAATAGTGAGGGTCTTTGTCTTTTTTTTTTTTCTCTTAAAATTCCCTTGTAAATGGCAGTGATCTGCTACTAATATACATTTTATTTTCAATGAGATGTTATAACTCTGTGTCAGAAGAGCAAGATAAAATAAGATTAATAGTTCTGTGGGTAAATAAGTGCAAGATGAACAACATTTATTACCTCATGAATGTTGTTTAAGAGAATGTCAGCGAGGTGATTGTTTCAGTGATATTAGTGGGAATTCATCTTTGAGGAGTTTTCAAGTAGTACGACCATGGGTTCTTTGTTTTGTGATCAAAATATAACCAAAATATGCGATACAATCAAGTGTGCATTGAGATTCTCCTTATCTTATAAATGAAAGGAGCAGATGAACATTTTGTTTCTTTGAGGTGGCTTTCCTGAGTGTTGGGAAGTGCAGAATAAAGCATTGTGATAAGGGAGAAACAATTAACATGAATGGAAATGTTGTTTTGAGAGAAACTACTGTCAAGACTTTCACATATCCTAAAATTCAAAACAAGTCCTCTAGGTCGCGCATCATCTAAACATCAGTAAAATAATTCGAGTCTGTCTTCAGGGCCGGGCCTAGAAAATTGGCCCTGGGGGGAAGGGTATGGGGAAACAAACTCCTGTCCGTATGCATACTGGGACTCCCCATTCAGGGGTTCTTTTCTTACTATTATTCATTTTCAAAAGTGACATATATACTTTTTAACTTCACCCAAAAATATTCTTAATTCTTGATTGTTTCTAAGAAAAAAAATGGAATGCTCTAGATTTGGGGGATAACATTCAAATAGGTCTCTAAAATCAGTGTATCTGTAGACATGACTTCCTATACAGTGGTCCTCTCTGACTGCCAAGCCTAATCCATAAACAATTTATCTATACAATGTATATAGTCCCTCTGATAAATTTTCCCTTCCCCCACACCAGAGCCCCTTCTACTCCCTCATCTCCCAATCTGGATTTGTTATCTTCCCCTTAATTAACCTTTTTTACCCTCAGTTCTTAACTTGTAAAGAACCAAGACCGACCTTCTGCCTCAACAGATTCTGCCCTTTCGCACACCCCTACAAAGCTCATTATTACTCCTTAACTCTCTCACCCCCAACTATCAGTACCCCATATTTACTCTTTTTAACTTGAGTACTGCACAGTCCTAATCACAGACCAAAGTCGTGGATTGGATTTAACAACCCCCAACTATTTCAAAAGACATAAAATAGACACATATGTCTTTTGAATATTTTATGTGTATTTTCTTTGACAGCTATAACTCTTACTAAGTATTCTTTTACAATGACGATTCTACCCACTTTTTATCTTGTCTTTTCTTTGTGAGCTGTTCAATAAGGAATTTTGGTAAAAGAGTCCCTCAGTTTAATGCTTATGATTGAAGCTTGCCATGGAGATTGTTGAACTTGTTCTTATGGCCCCCACATGCACCGATAACGCCACATAGCATTGTTCCTTGTTTGCTTAGGCACATTAAAATGGGAAAATACAATACATACAAAAGTTCTTATCTAATAGAGATTGGAACACACAAATCTTGTAGTGCAATGGGACCTTACCACCTGAACATTGATATAATGACCAGACACAGGCCTCAGAAGAATGGGCATCCTCCATTCACCCCTGAACCAGGGAAGCTATCTACGAAACATCCAAGGTTTTTTATAACAACACATGGAAGCAATCCTCTACCAGGGAAGACCCTACCACTGCTCTGACATCGACCTGCTCAAAAGAGACTTCCCTTAACACTAAGAAGACTTGACAACAACAACGACCTGCTTACAGGACAGGGATCTCTGCATTGCCCTTTAATTGTGAGGTGAAACGAGAGGACGCTCCACATCATCCTGACTGCAATGTAGGATATGCAGATTCCAGGATCTTTAATACAGAAACATGATACCAACAACAGAGACTGTGTGAAAAATAAAAGTGTAATGACTCTACAGACAATGACTTGGATTGGACAAACTAATTTGCCTGAAGCCTAGAGTTGGTCTTATGCCAGGAAACTTCAGGGTTAGGGTGTCCTTGTGTTTAGGCCAAGGCTTTTCCTTTCCATGTCCCTCATATTTTGGTGGGCCTATGCAAACAAGAATTGTCACTCTAACACCGTTTTTACTGTGCTCCTTTGACTCTAAGCCTTAAGAAAAAACAACCCACTTAAACTTTTGAGGTTAACTTAAACTAATATTCATGTGCATGGAAATGTAAAAAAGCACTTTGCCTTCAATGTTTAAGGAGTTATATAAGTTTTATGGCTTTAGATTGCTTTGTATGCTGCTAAGAAATATTATGTATTATTTCATTTTTATTTTTTTATTTTTTTTATTTTTTGTTTTATCGTGGTATGTGACCTGTTTCTGTTATCCCCTCTGTCCACCCCCAAATACACCGACAATATAATGTAGCACCATTTCTCCCTGCAAAGGCACACTAAATAAAGGGGAAATCTTACATATAAAAAAGAGCTCTTATCTAATAGAGATAGGAACTCACAGTTGTTAATAATACAGGGATATCTCCTACCTGGAAAATATGTCATGTGGAATCAACTTAGACCTCAGGTGATTAGATACCATTCATCCAGCCTTGAACCCTGGATCCCAGACATAGAAACGGCACAGCTCTTCACAACAGCTGCAGGAAACAAATCCCATCCGGGACAGCCTTAATACTGCGGGGTCAACAACAAGGGCCAGCTCTAACATGATATCCTGACAACGAGGAAAATGTGAACAACTTGACCTTAGAGCAGATTAGCCTACCTTACCAGCTAACAACAAGACAAAACCAGAAGACTTGGGACCCTTTGGTAGGTCCAAAAGCCAAGATCGCGATTTACAGATGACTGGCTGATAGAACCACGACCAGACTGTACACATCTTGGGACCAATAAAAAAGCTCTAGTTTAGGGTTTGAACTATGACCTGCACAATAAGCATAATCCCTAGTCCCAAAGGTCCTGCAGAGACAATTGTAACGGAATGGGGCTTCTGGAAGCACAAAGAAAAGACGCTAACCTAGGTGCCATCCTAGGCTCAGTGCAAAGCCCAAGATCACCAACCACAGAAGATGAATTAAAATGACACTGAGGTAACAGGACCTCTAGAATCACAAAGACTGACTTCATCATAAATCCCATCTCAGGATCTGTGCAGATACTGAGACCTCTAAACACAGAGCTCTGGTTGTATCACCCTGGACAGAGCAGAAGTCTACCAACCACAAAAACGCCACCAGGAGAGTAAATGATCCTGAGCAAAGTCTAGAGTTGATCCCATGACAGTATACTCCAAGGACGGAGAAACCCCATATTTCTTAGGCCAAGTGAATTCCTTTTCAAATGACCCCAATATTTACTGTGCCAGGGCAGGAGGGAAAAAACAAAAATACAAAAAGCACAAAACCTTGGTTATTTTTATATATATATTTTTTACCTTCATTTATTATTATTATTTTTTTAATTTACCTATCTATTTTGGTCGATTTCTCTCTTTGGGTGTGATTATTGAAATTGTTGTCCCCAGTTATACTTATTTTTTCTCTTCCTCTCTTTTCTTTCGTTATGTGCTATGCCATGTTTCTTATTTTAAGACCATGGTGTGTTTTTTGTTTGTGTGCTTATTTTTGTTGGTTTTTTGTTTGTTTTGTTTTGTTTTTTGTTTGTTTTTTTTGTGGTGCTTATCGATATAGCTGGAGTCCTCACTGGATATTTGACACTTCTTTTGGTACTGGTGGAGTGTTTCACCTCCTCTTTCTCCTTCACCTCCCAAATCGAAGATGAGAGCCACTAGAAGGATTCCACCCATTTTCGGGGTATTAGACTCTTACCCCAATTTATTACTTTTTTCTTTTTCAGGCAAAACCACGTAACTTGAAATAGTCTTGCCTCCAGTTAGAGGGGGAAATAAGGGAGGCCTCAAGACCAAACAGGTGCAAGACTACTAAGTAATAGGTTAGATACAGAGGGGACCACATATTCTAGCCGACCTGGGGGTGAGGGAAGAAGAAATGGGAGGGAAGACAAAAACGGACGGGTAGGGAGAACAATTCGGTGATGGATGGGAATCCCTCCTGATTTTATGTAAATATGTACCTAAAATATTGTCAACAATAATACCCAAAGTCAATAGAGATGAGGACTGGAAGTACCAGCCCATGATATGAAGCTGTGGTAAAGCTGATATGAAGATTGGTGAGTACATTTAGAGAAATAACTACACTGACAACTATCATGGTAAATGAGAGAAACAGAATGCCTGTCTTAAATGCAGAAAGGGGTGTGGGGAGGAATTAGATGGGGGACATTGGTGGTGGAAAGATTGCACTGGTGAAGGGAGTGTTCTTATTTTTATGACTGATATCCAACTACAAATATGTTTGTAATCATGGTGTTAAATAAAGATGTTATTTAAAAAAGAGAGAGACAGATTGTCATTTCTTAATACTCAAAGGATTTATATAACAGAAAAATCACATATATGTATGCAGTGAGGGGACAGCAAAATACTTAAAAGAGCTGCTAGTAAACTACTAGAAAAACATCAAGCAACACACTAGTAGTTAGAGAGTTAAACACTACACTGCCACCTCTTGAGAGATCAACCAGGTTAAAATTCAAGAAGGAAATTCTCATGTTGAAGGAAGAAATGGAAGAAAGAGGTTTAGTAAATGTATGTTTAGAGAGATTTATATGTGTGTGGCTTATATATATATTTATATATATACATATAGATATATATATATAGATATATAGTTTTACATACCCCAAAATCTGATTACACATTCTTGATTGGGCATAGGAAATTATTCAATAAAGATCATATTTTGGTCCACAAAAATGTTTTTTTATAAAATTCAGAGGATAATTTATATCAACTACCTCCTCAGACAACGATGCACTGAAAATAGAAGTGAATTACAAACAAAAATAGAGAAATAACTTTAACACCTGGAAATTAAATATTTTACTACTAAAAAACTAGTGGTTCATAGAGGAAATCCAAAGATTCCTAGAAACAAATGAGAATGAGGGCACAAATTATCAAAATGTGTAGGATGCAGTAAAAAATGATATAAAGAATAAATTAATAGCTCTGTAAGCATTCATCATGAAGAAAGAAAATGGCTACATAAATAACCATACAGCTTAAGAAATTGAAAAATGATGGGGCACGAGCAATAGCACAGCGACAGAGCATTTATTTGCCTTGCACGAGGCAGACCCAGGATGGACCTGGATTTGATTCCCAGCATCCCATATGGTCCCCTGAGCCTGCCAGGAGTGATTTCCGAGCACAGAGCTAGGAGTAGGCCCTGAGTGCAGCCAGGTGTGACCCCAAAACCAAAACAAACAAACAAAAGAAATTGGAAAATGAGAAATTGAAAAACTAATTAAATGAGCCAAAAGCATGCAGGAAGAAGGAAATAATAAAACTTAGAGCAGAATTAATGAACTAGAAACCCAAAAAGCAATCCAAAAGGTCAGAGTAAGCAAGAGTTGGTTCTTTGAGAAAAGAAATAAGGGGGGCAGAGAGCTATAGCACAGTGGTAGAGTGTTTGCCTTGCATGCTGAAAGAAGGTGGTTTGAATCCCAGCATCCCCTATGGTCCCCTGAGCCTGCTGGGGGCGATTTCTGAGCATAGAGCCAGGAGTAGACCCTGAGCACTGCTGGGTGTGACCCAAAAACCAAAAAAAAAAGAAAGAAAAAAAATAAGATTGATAAACCATTAGCAAGACTTCCAAAGAGGAAGAGCTCTAATAAACCAATTCAGAAATGACACAAATCACAATAGACACTACAGAAATTTAAAGGATAATCAGAGACTACTTTAAAAATATGTGTGTTACTAAATGAGAGAACCTAGAAGAAATGAGTACATTCTTGTATTCCTATAATCTCCCAAGTTTGGACTAAGATGACTTGAGATTCCTGAATAGACCTATCACTATCAAGGATATTGAAATGGTCATCAAAAGTCTCAAAAACCAAACTCACGGCTTGATGGATAGAAAAGGAAAAAGTCAGTCTCTCGCTGTTTGCAGGTGACATACTATATTTAGAAAATTCTAAAGATATATAAATGCTTCTAAAAACAATATATATAGTAAATTTGCAGGCTACATAGCTCAGTAAATTCTTAGATAATGACTTTCATAACACTGTAAAGAGATATACAATTATTTCAAACTGACCTTTATTGATCTAAGTTTTGTTGTTGTTGTTGTTGTTTTTTTTTTTTATTTGGGCCACACCCGGTGACACTCAGAGGTTACTCCTGGCTCTGCACTCAGAAATCACTCCTGGCTCAGGGACTATATGAAACAATGGGGGATCTAACCTTGGTCCATCCTAGGTCAGCCACATGCAAGGCAAACGCCCTACCACTGTGCCAATGCTCCAGTCGTATTTCTTTAGAATAGTTTGTGTTTTTTCTCTGACAGCTATAATTCTTACTAAATGTTGTCTTATACAGTGATGATTCTAACCACTTTTTATCTTCTCTTTTTGAGCTGTTTAACAAGGAATTTTGGTGGAAGAGTCCCCCAGTTTAATGCTTATGATTGAACCATGTCATGGGAATCATTGGAATTGTTGTCATGGCCCCCATATGCGCCAATAACACCACGTGGCATTGCTTCTTATTTGCATAGGCACATTAAAATGGGAAAATACTATACATACAAATAAGATCCTATCTGATAGCGATTGGAACACACAAATCTTGTAGTGCAAAGGGACCTTACACCCTGAACATTGACATAACGACCTGGCACAGACCTCAGAAGAAAGGGCATAATCCATTCTCCCCTGAACCAGGGAAGCCATCCACGAAACATCCAGGCTGGTCTATAACATCACCTGGAAGCAATCCTCTACCACAGAAGACCTACACTGCTCAGACTTCGACCTGCTCAAAAGAGACTTCCCTTAACACTGAGAAGACTTAACAACAACAACGACCTGCTTACAGGACAGGGCTCCCTGCGTTGCCCTTTGATTGTGAGGTAAAAGGAGAGGATGCTCCACATCCTGACTTCAATGTAAGATATGCAGATTCCAGGATCTTTAATACAGAAACATGATACCAACAACAGAGACTGTGTGAAAAATAAAAGTGTGTTGGCACTACAGACAATGTATTGGATTGGACGATCTAACTTGCCTGGACCCAATTGATCTAAGTTTTAACAATCCCATTTGCCTTTGTGTTGTAACAAAAAATACGAGGTATATTTGTTTGTGTCTGCAAGGGAGCAAACTAAGGTGGTGGGTAGAAAATTGGGGACACTAGTGAAAGTCATACTGGAAATGGGATTGATGTCTGAACATTTAATGCCTACAACATTTTCATGAACAACTTGGTAAGTTGCAGTATTATAATACAAATAATTTTAAGAGAAATAAAAAAGATCTGAAAACCAAAGGATGCCACTTTCATTCAGGTGGCAAAAAGCAAAACCTAAAAAGGGTAGAGAAAAAAATGTTAGTCACTCATGGGGTCTCTGATTAAACTTTATTGAAATTGTTCTTGGGGAGGCAGAGAGAAAAAGTACAATGGGTAGGGTGCTCATCTTAAAAGCAGTCAGCCCTGGTTCAAATCTTTAGCACTACATCTGGTCTCCCAAGCACTACCAAGTGAAGCCTGAGCATAAACCCACAAGTAATTCCTGAGTTCGCCTGGGTATGGAAAAAAAGAAGAAATTGTTTTGAGAATTTTTGAAAACATAGTTACAAGATCCATCCAGCATCCATTTCTCTCAAAATATAAATACTCTTCACAGACATCTCTTGGAGAAAAATCTTTCATAAGTCATCTTTGCAGGAATATTATCATTTAGGGATTTTCATCTTTGGACATTGTTATCTCTCAGATATCTGCTTCAGTGTTTCAACCTTCGGAATTCTTGTTTTCAAAATTATGACTCTTTTGAGGAGAAACATCCAGTTGAGGTCAGCAATCACTCCCTGTGGGCTCAAGGAATCATATGGGATAGTAAGGCTTGAATTTGGGTCTGCCACATTCAAGACAAATGCCCTGCTCACTGTACTATGGATCCAGCCTCAAACCTCCTTTTAAAAAAAATTAAGAGCTGTGACTGGTGATATTGTACATAATGTATGGCACTTGCCTTATACCACTTCGGTTGTGTTCCTGGCACCACATAGGCTCCCCTTAGCACAGAGTGAGGAGCAAACCCTGCACACAACCAGATATAGCCTGACATGATCCTTCCCCAAGAAATACAAGCAAACCCCACTCTACTACTACAAAATTGGGGGGAGGGAGATTGTTATTGCTTAATTTTACTTATTACTAGTAACATAGTAAAATGCCTTTAAATTATTTAGGGCAAAAATTGTCACCAGTAAATCCAGTTAAACTTAAAGCACTCAAGATTGCACTGTCTCTCTAAACAGTCAGTCAATAACCTAAAACAAAAAAATTTTCTATGAAGCACAAAACTATTCACCAAAGTTTTCACCAAAGTTTACACATCTTGCACTCTGGCCTTCACTTAAAGTTTGTTTTCCCAGTGTTTACTTCTGCTTCTTAAGGCACAGAAAATAAGAGACAAAAGTGAGAAACTTCGAAAAGTTTAACACACTGTTAGCACAAGTTCCATATTTTCCAGCATATAAGACGACATTTTAACCCATGAAAAATTTCTTAAAAGTCGGGGGTCATCTTATATGCTGGTATACGGCATGCTGAAACTTACTCCAGCTTAAAGGATGAATGATTCGCCCCTTTACCGCCGCATCCGCATCCCATCCAGCTGACAGCATCATCACTCAGTCCTCTGCTTGTCCTGATTCATCTTTCAGGGCACACCAAGGAGCTGAGTTACTGAGCCAGCACTGCATCCCATCCAGTTGCAGGGTGTCATCACTGGTAAATTAAAAGAAAATTATCAGAAAATTTCTTATAGAAATGTGAGGGGAGAGAAAGACAAAGGGACACATGTACAAGAGAGACTGTGTGCTTCTATAGAGGAGAAAAAAAGTGACTACACCTCAAGTAGATCTGCAGTGAGTTCTCAAAATGGAGAACACATAACCTGAAGAATGTAGACACCAAAGGCAGGAAAGTGGGCCATTTCCTCTCAGGGGAAGACGTGTGCAAATGTGCTCATAGAAAAATTGTTATTTCTGGAACTCAGGATCCATCATCCTAAAAAGACCACTAGGGAGACAATTTAGTAATGCAAAAACAAAGGATTTTATTCCAGCATGCTGGGGTCCAACATCTCCTAATAAATGAGAACCTTGAGCATGGCTCACAGGCCATTTTTATGGGGTACCTAGATCTTCAGTGTAGGGGGTTTCTGCCTCTGGGTAGTTGGTCTTTAAAATTACTGGTCTCTAATACAAAGTTGCATCAGCCAGAGAGCTAAGATTGGTTGTTTCATGTATGTTGCATCAGACAAACTGTTATGGCAGGCTTCAGAATCAGTGAAGGACGATCAGGCATTTCTATATCCAGGGTGCAATGTCAGACCCTAGGTGTGGATGTCACTGGCCATCTGCCTATTGCTGTTCAGCCTCTGATATCTGATTAGGAGGCCAATTCCCAGTATGTATCCATAAAAGCTGCTTCCAGGACCTGGCTGTCCTTCTGGGGCCTGCCTTTTACATTAAAACTCGAGCCTGCCATGGCTCTACTTAGGTTCACAGCAAAGCCAGGTTTACAAAAGCAAAAACAAACAGTTATTTCTAAATCAAACTTTAGATCCTAACAAAGTAAAGAACACAGCTCAGGGATGAAGGCTGGCAAAGTGCCCTTGCTAAATAAAGTTTATCTGGTCTCCCAAACTGCCTTTACTCCCCCCCTCCCTTCTGGTCTTTTGCTAGGATGGTTGCCCAGGGAGTGAGTTTG
>NC_064858.1:30809937-30994937 GCF_024139225.1 Suncus etruscus
GAAAGCCCTAGAGGGAAAACTGGATGTGGTATTGCTTCCCAGGGAAGGAGACTAGAAAGACACCCTAGTCCTCCCAGGGGTCACAATCGGGGAGGGGAGACAACCACTTGGATTCGAGTTGCACTAAGTGTTCCATGGGGTCGAGCCCCACTTGAGGGGTCACTAACATCACTGCAGGGGTGATATGTGGGTTTGAGTCCAACCAGGGAATCTTGTAGGTTTGAGTCCCACCAGAAGTTCCAGTGTCTGGCTCCAGTGTGATATGTGGGTTTGGGTGCAACATGGGACCTTGTGGGTTTAATTTCTTCTTAGAGTTCCAGTCATTCTGTGTCTGTCTTTGTCTGTGGTTCTTTGTTTTGTGTTTCCTCTGTCTTGTCTGCTCATCACATTTCAATCAGAGAGGAAAAGCCTGGTGTGGGTCACGACTGGCAAAGTCTACTCTAAGCACCTACAAGCCTCAAACATTCAAGTCCTGTCAACTCCCCAGGGAAGCCAGCTGTCAAGTTGTGCCTGAAGCACAAGATCATGGAGAGAAATTCCAGGGAGAATGCCACCCCTCCTTAGGACAGAAATTGTGTGTTGTGCTGGCCTTGTTTGTCTTTGTGTAATTTGATTTGTAAACTCTCCCAGGAACAGGGCAGAGAGACATATGCCATTGGGACATAAATTTGTCCTGGAGAATGTATGGACATTGCAACCACTTCAGCTACTTGCCTGTCGTACTACCTTTGAGGCTAGAGGAATATGAAGTTATCTGCATGTGTATAAAGAGAGGGGAAGGGCATAATTAAAAAGATCATGAAAGCTATTTATTTGCTTCATTGCTTTTTAAATTGAAAATTTGCTAAATAAAGGAAAAAAAGTGGAATTTACAATTTTCTACTGGAGCTTACCTGAAAAGAAAAATTTACCCAGCTCCGCTTCTCCCCAGTTTATTGCCTGTAATCCCAAACAGACTCCACCTGGCTGGGGGTAGGCAGAGTAATGCAAGTGAGTCCTTTACATAACAAAGGTGAGATTGGCTAAGAGAGAAGGTTTTATTTTTTGGACCACACCCCTGGTGCTCAGGGGTTACTCCTGGCTATCTGCTCAGAAATAGCTCCTGGCAGGCATGGGGGATCATATGGGAAGTCAGGATTTGAACCAACCACCTTAGGTCCTGGATCAGCTGCTTGCAAGGCAAAAGCAGTTATGCTGTCTCTCTGGCCCCAGCTCTTTGTTTTGTTAATGTCTGGGAGTTCAGAAGGAAAAAAAATGAGGCCCTTTAAATTTCTACTGGAGAAAATTTTTCTGACTTTAGAGGTATCTATGAATGAATAATTGGGTGGAAAATGGTGCAAATTATTGTGGTTGGCCTTTTTAGACAATATTATTAAATTTGTGAGTGCATGATATTCGACTCCATGTCAAATTTATCACATCAAACTTAATGTTGGTCTTGAGATAGCTTCAATGTGAACATCTCTGTGGTACCAGGTTGTGAATATCTGAAGAAAGGAATCAGCAGAACTGGTGTAAAGATCTTTAATATGTACCATAAAGAAAAATTTGGTCCCACTAGGTGCAAGAATGTTTAGCAATTTGGTTCCAAATTGGCAGGAGGGAATTTAAAGCTTCTTTCCTATGGCCTTAGTGCTGGGTTCTAGGCAGTTATATTGGGAAGCTGGTCTTTCTTCAGGAGAGGCTAGAGCACTGAACTAACAAAGTCCCTACAGTGCACTGAGCTGAGTGCACATGGCAGGTAGGGCAGCAAGATGGCTCTGAGAGGATAAAGAGAGGTTAGGAAGTAGAATGCAGATGAGTGTTTTATGCAAGAAAGTTAAAAACAACAAAGAAATGTGCAGGAGGTTTGAGGGTTGTGTGAGAACAAAACTGTATCGTTAAACTATTCTTATTAGTGTATCTCTAAATTAGAAATGACCTAGTGTTTGTATAGAGGATTTTATAATAAAGGAGTTTAGATTCTCTAGATTTATGTTATACTGACCTTAGAAAAATTGTATCTTTAAAAGTATGGGGCATCAAGGTTTTCCAAATGAGATTTAAAATTGCATGAGTAATAGTTGTTCTACATGTTTTGTACATTGAGAAACATTGCCTTTCCTCTTTTCTTGGCACTTTCAGTATTTTTGTGTTTTATGGCAATATGTTGATTTGCATAAATACAGGTGGAAGTTTTTCTCCCTATATTGGGAATCACTCCTCATGCAGACAGAAAATCTTAAAAGTCAGCTAGGTGACCCCAGAGCCAGCTTTCAGGGGAACAGAGTTGAAAGGGGCTGAGGTTATGTTACAGAAAGGCCCCACTTGGGGAAGCCACCAAGGTGGAATGGCAAAGTGAGGAAATTGGAGATCTTCTAGGAGTTTCTGGGTTTGTACCAACTGGCTACAGCCTGGGCTCTGCTCTCAGCCTCAAGAAAAGTTCCAGAAGTCAGACTCTCTCCCAACCTTGAAGAGGGATGGGCAGGTGACCTCTGGGACACTCTTACAGAGGTGAAAAACCCAAGGCATCAGATCATTGTGCTGAACTGACCATCTCATCTTTACATGGGCCAAGTCTGGGTGACCATGATGTGACACATAAAATATTGGTGCCTTTATTGGTGAACCACCTGCTCTATTCTTAAACAATCCTCAACAGTTCTCTGTAAAATATGAGGTGCCCACAAACTCAAAAATCTTGGAATCAACTTGACTAAAAATGTGAAGGACCTATACAAAGAAAACTATAAAACTTCTCCAAGAAATAAGAGAAGACACGTGGAAATGGAAACACATACACTGCTGATGGATTGGCAGGCTTAACATCATTAAAATGGCAACACTCTCCAAAGCATTGTACAGATTTAATGCGGTCCCTCTAAAGATACCCATGACATTCTTCAAATAAGTGGATCAGGCACTTTTGAAATTCATTTGGAACAATAAACACCCTAGAATAGGTAAAGCAATTATTGGGAAAAAGAATATAGAGGAATTACTTTCCCCAACTTTAAACTGTACTACAAAGCAATAGTTATCAAAACAGCATGGTATTGGAATCAAGACAGGCCCTCAGATTAGTGGAATAGGCTTGAATACTCAGAGAATGTTCCCCAGACATACAATCAACTAATTTTTTGATAAAAGAGCAAGAAATCCTAAATGGAGCAAAGAAAGCCTCTTCAACAAGTGGTGTTGGCACAACTGGCTAGCCACTTGCAAAAAATTGAACTTAGACCCCCCAGCTAACATCATGTATGAAGGTTAAATCCAAATGGATGAAAGATCTCAATATCAGACCCAAAACCATAAGATACATAGAACAACACATAGGTAAAATACTCCAGGACATTGGGACTAAAGGCATCTTCAAAGAGGAAACTGCACTCTCCAAGCAGAGATTAACAGAGGGGAATATATTAAACTGAGAAGCTTCTGCACCTCAAAGGAAATAGCACCCATGATACAAGAGCCCCCCACTGAGTGGGAGAAACTATTCACCCAATACCCATGGGACAAGGGGCAAATCTCCAAAATATACAAGGCACTGACAGAACTTTACAAGAAAAAACATCTAATCCCATCAAAAAATGGGGAGAAGAAATGGACAGACACTTTGACAAAGAAGAAATGCAAATGGCCAAAAGACACATGAAAAAATGCTCCACATCACTAATCATCAGGGAGATGCAAATCAAAACAACTATGAGGTACCATCTCACACCCCAGAGATTGGCACACATCACAAAGAATGAGAACAAGCAGTGTTGGTGAGGATGTGGAGAGAAAGGAGCTCTTATCCACTGCTGGTGGAGATGCCGTCTAGTTCAACCTTTATGGAAAGCAATATGGAGATTCCTCCAGAAACTGGAAATGGAGCTCCCATACGACCCACCTATACCACTCCTAGGAATATACCCTAGGAACACAAAAATACAATACAAAAACCCCTTCCTTACACCTATATTCATTGCAGCACTATTTACCATAGCAAGACTCTGGAAACAGCCAAGATACCCTTCAACAGATGAATGGCTAAAGAAACTGTGGTACATATACACATGGAATATCATGCAGCTGTCAGGAGAGATGAAGTCATAAAATTTTCCTATACATGGATGTACATGGAATCTATTATGCTGAGTGAAATAAGTCAGAGAGAGAGAGAGAGAGAGAGAGAGAGAGAGAGAGAGAGAGAGAGAGAGAGAGAGAGAGAGAGAGAGAGAGAGAGAGAGAAAGACACAGAATGGTCTCACTCATCTATGGGTTTTAAGAAAAATGAAAGACATTCTTGCAATAATAACTTTCAGACACAAAAGAGAAAAGAGCTGGAAGTTACAGCTCACTTCATGAAGCTCACTACAAACAGGGATGACTTTATTTAGAGAAACAACTAAGTTTCGAACTATTGTAATAATGATAATGTACGAGAGAAATAGAAAGCAGTCTAGAGTACAGGCGGGGTTGGGTGGGGAGGAGGGAGATTTGGGACATTGGTGATGGGAATGTTGCACTGGTGATGGGTGGGGTTCTTTACATGACTGAAAACCAAACACAATCATGTATGTAATAAAGTTGTTTAAATAAAAAATTAAAAAAAATATGGAGTGCCCCAAATAGAAATTTATTTCTCCAATATTGCTTTGTTTATGCAAAGGAACAAGCCAAAATTATTCACATATCTAGCAAGGTTCAAGGTGAAGGTGAAGAGAAAAACGATTTTTCTGTAGCTGATTGAATTAAATGCATTCTAATGGGCCTAACTTAATTTCCATGTCTTTTTTTTTCTTTTTTGGTCACACCTTGTGATGCTCAAGGGTTACTGCTGGCTCTGCGCTCAGAAATCACTCCTGGCTTGGGCGACATATGGGACACTGTGGATTGAACCAAGTCAGTCCTGGATCAGCTATGTCACTCTGGCCCCACACTTCTTTTGGTTCGCTTATGTGGTTGTAAGAGACCAGAGAATAAAGAGCTAAAAGCTATAAATGCATTCATTAGTCTGGCTAGGACTTTCCCAGTGCAAACTTTGCCTGAATAGGAGAAGTAACTCAGCTGTGTTTATTGATGTTATTGGACCAGAGAATTAGCGGGAGGACTGGTAGTGTGACCACACAGATGAAAAAAAAATGCTCAGGGAACTGGTATAATGTTATGATGCTTTGGTCTCCGTTGTTTGGTCTCTCGTTTAACTTCTGCATTATCATTACAAATAACAAGGACAGAGCTGTACCATTTACTGCTCTAGGGCCTGATTGGTTTAAGTAATATTCCCCTGTCTAGTTGATCTGATCCTTTTCAGGGGTTGAGACTGTAGAACTGAGCAGTTAATTGCTTGTTTAAGGTAGTATGAGATTTTACCCCTTTTTAGGGAGATACTACAGTTAAGTAACTTTGTGTGGACCCTTTTAAAGGCTTTTTGTGGTTCTTATCAATTAATAAAAATGTTACAAAATAAATGTTACAAAATAAAAATGTTACAAGTTTACAGAGTACTCTTGGCTGGTTTGGGTGGTATTTGGTCATGTGCTTTAGGTATTGTCCATTATCTTATTCTCCTTGGTGAGGCACAATTCTGTGATCCAGTTAGGAATGTTTAAATTATGAGCCAGGCCCTTGAAGATGAGGTGTGTGTTAGATCAATGGAACAGCAGGCAAGAGTATTGGGACTTTCTTTCAGTATGAGCCCTAGATTATCTCAAGGCCTACAAAATTTTTTTCTCTTTTTTTTGGCCATACCTGCTGACACTCAGGGGTTACTCTTGGCTATATGCTCAGAAATTGCTCCTGACTTGGGGGGGGACCATATGGGACTCCAGGGGATTGAACTGTGGTCTGTCATAGGTTAGCACATGCAAGGCAAATTCCCTACAACTTGCACTACCACTTCGGCCCCATGGCCTACAAAATTTTAACAATAATGAGGAACAACTATTACTACCTTTACTTGAAATATGCTATTTATGTTCCTAATATCTATTATTAGATACTATTTAGGCTAAGATTTTTAGGATGCTTTATTTTTTAAAAAAGGGAGAGTTAGAATGATCTTTAGCAAGTAATATAGATGCTTTTAGAGAATATAATAATGGTTACTGAAAATATAACTATTACAATATTTAATTTATTTATATATTTTATTTTAACACTATGGGTTGGTCATCATATAATTATTTAAGGCTTTAAATTTTCTAATACCAGTGGCCAGAGCAATAGCACAGAAGGTAGAGCACTTGCCTTGCATGCAACCGACCCAGGTTTGAATCCAGGCATTCCATATGGTCCACTGAGTCTGCCAGGGATGATTTCTGAGTGCGTACTCAGGAATAACTGTTGAACAATATTGAATGTGGCCCAAATACCAAAAAAAATTTGTTAACACCAATTCCACCACCAATATGACTTTACTTCCTCCCATGTCCTGTTTCCTACCCAGCCTGCCCTCTTAGCAGGTACAAATAGGTTAACCATATTGTTTATGACACACAAATTTAAATGAAATGAATAAAACTTAAATCAATAAATGTAAATTTGTAATAATTATATCTCACAATGGTGTTGCTAAAGTCTTATGATTTACTGGCGTGGTTGGTACCAGTTGAGCCATCTTTATTGTTGTTTTTGTTCATTGAACTTGGTCTTCTATACAACTTTTCCATCAGATTTGTTGTAACCATACTGTGCTGAGAGTACTATGAAATTTGGAAATATTGTGGGGCCCTAAGTTTTGAAAGGGGTGTGGGAGATACCATTCTGTAAAGGGTTCCATGTTTGGCTTTTCTTTCTCAAGCCCAAATTTCCATTAACACTATCCCAAAGCATCTGGCCATACCAGGTAGCCTATCTGGAAAGGACACGAGGTGGTAGGAAGGTACCCTAGACAACAGACAATTGTGTTAAAGATCAGAGGCTAGAACCCTCCTCGACTCCTCCCTATATAACCTGGCTTATGACCTTGGCAAAGATCATGTCCTCTGGCAAGTGGCCCTGGCTAGCTAGTTTGGGGCTTGTGGCTGATATAGAATATATAGAATAATATATATATAATATAGAATATATAGATATAGAATAAAGTCTTGTTTTGCATTATTTCAATCGTATGGCCATCCTTCTACTTCAGACCTTAACAGGTATAGCATATATCACTGCATGGTCCAAGATCTATGATATTGCAACAATTTGTTGATTTGGCAGCTTAATAAGATTCAGTTGTGGAACTGAACCATTTCTATATCTGAGGGTGTCACAGTGGCTGTGGGTTGCTGTGCCTTTTTACAGAAAGATGAATCTTCTTGCTTTCACTCCAAAACAACCCCAAAGTTGTCAGTCAAGGTCAGTTTATGTGGGAAGATTTTTAATGTTGTTTTTAAGATAAGTTGTTTAAGCTGAGACATGATAAAGTGTTTTAAAAACATTTCTGGTCTAGATCATCAGAATACATGTCTCTCAAAGCTAAAACAGACACAGAAAAAAAGTAATGCATTTCTTGATAGATATTTGTTTATTTGCTTCTGCTTCTTTATCTGAAGGATATTAACCATTTGAGTAAAATAACCAGGAATAATTATCTACCTTTCCTGGAATCATGAAAGAAATAATGTGTTTGTATACTGAGCATTTCCTGTTAGCTTATCATTGTTTAGCTGCAATGAAGAAATTGCAATTAAAGAACAAACTTCTAATAGAGTATGTTAAATTTTTTTGATTGTTTCAATATATCATTTCTAGTTTTTATTCTTTTAAATGTATTTCTTTCACTTGAGTCTAATGGCTATAAGCTTGAATGGTAAACATTTATTAAATACTTAACCATTTTGTTAAACTGTAATGCATAATTTAGTTTATATTAGATTCAGACCTGGTTAATAAAAAAAATAGAAAAAAGAAAGAACAAATCTACTTTGCTTCTAAGACTGAAGATGATTTTCAGTGGTACTATAGAATTAAATTGGAAAAAATGATTGATAAGGTAATTAAATGATAAAAAGTATCAGGCAGGGATGCAGAAAATGTACAAATGAGAAAAATGATCAAGTATGTTTAATCTCAAAGAATTACATTTTCAAAATCATATAAATTATAACTACTAAAGCAGAAAAGAATTCTGTTCTTTAACTATAACTTTTTTTCCAAATGCTTTTTCAAAAGAGAAAGCAATATCTATAGTTATTTTTCTATTCCTTTTCTTCCCTCACATTAGTGTGATGAGTTTTTAAATAAGGCAATTACTTCACCATCAATGTTACTTTACTCGTTGGTTTCATGTCTTTGCATAGTCATCAACTTACCTCATTTTTCTGTCTTCTTATGATTATAAATATTATGCAAAGTAACCATCTTAAGAAGGGACAGATCATTAATGAAAGTAGCAGACAAAAATGTATAGATGTTATATATCATCAGACTTGGAATACATTACATTACATAGGTGAATCAAGATTTGTAGTATAATGTGCACTACATAATCTTCATATTTAAATGATGATATCCAATTAACTTGTGGAAAATTTAGTCCTTAAAAGTAGAGAATGTTTTAATCAATTGCTTTCATAGAAGCAATAATTTGAACATTATCAAATAGAAATCACTATTACTAAATGCAGTCAGTCTTCATTTATTTGGAGTCTAAGAGCAAAACTTTCTCTTTTGCTCTTACTCAGATTACATTCCTGTTACTGTTGGCTCATGGTTATATTTTTTCCTTAACAAATGCTTGCTTCTTGTCCTCTTCATCTTTAGAGTTACTGAGTGGGAAGAGTCAGTTCACTTTCTGCCTACAGGACTTCAGCTAGAATAAGATAACTGTTAGCAAACTGGGATTCCCGCTGTTGATATTACATAAAAACATGTAGTCAGACAGTGACTTTTTGCTTAAAAATAAAAGAAAATGCTTCAAAATGTATGTTTGGCAATATTTTATTGAGTAATAATGCAAAGTGCCAAGGTTTGCCTTACATTAACTTTATAAATGTGAAAAGATACAATTTTGCATTTCAAACTACCTTAATCTGAGAAAACAATTTAAAAAATAAATAAATTATGTTTTGATTATTAAGGCAAGCCACTAAATACCAAATGTTATTTAATAATACAGGTATTAATGTTACATTCTTATTAACATTAAGACAAATATGGTCTTCCTTTAAAACTTTTCTTAACAGGCAAAAATTTGATTATAAATACATACATTTAAATGGTAAATATTAAAAACCTATAATATTTTTACTGTTTCAATTATTTTAAGCTCATTAAGAATTATTTTATTATTATTTTTATTTTATTTATTTATTTTTGTTTTGGGGGCACACCCAGTGATGCTCAGGGGTTACTCCTGGCTTTGTGACAGAAATTGCTTCTGGCTTGGGGACCATATGGGATGCTGAGGGATCAAACAATGATTTGTCTTAGACTAGTGCTTGCAAGGCAGATGCCTTACCACTTGTGCCACCATTCCAGCCCCATGAATTATTTTGATGAGAAATTTAAAAGTAGTTAGGAGATAAGGTGCTTGCCTTGCATACAATTAATCCCAATTCAGTTCTATGTACTACATATGGTAAGTGCCTGAGCAATGCCAGTAGTGATCTATGATGCCCTGAGCACTGCTGATTTGGCTCAAAAACCAAAAAACAGCCAAAATGAAAAATATATTTTCAATAAATATATAAGTAAATGATATATATATATATTTTTTTTGTTTCCAGGTTTACTAAGACAATCAATTAAGCCTATTTTGTCAATTCTCTTATTATCAACTACCTCTCCTCCCTAAACATTCTTGTATTTTGATAGGCATTAAAATTCAACTTTATTCCTACTCTATTTTAGAACTCATATAACCTCACATGACTTTAACAAAAAACACAAAATACTGTCAGATATATTCACATCATGACCAATCTGCAACAAACCTTTTCATTGAACAGCATGTAGACAGTCTGCAGTCATTTTCTTACTGCAAAAAAAAACATTTAACTTTAATTTTCCTTGTTAATTTTTCTTTTATGTCTAATACCACCTACTAAACTCATTACTTTGTTTTTATTTTTCTCAGAGGAAAAAAAAAGTAACTAAAGGATCATAGAGGAATTGTTAGGAAACACACACTTGCATGTACCCATCTTTGCCATATGAGATGAATCTGTGACCCAGTGACATGCAATATAAAAGAGAAAAATATGTAATTATCATTAAGGAAATATTAAAGAATTGTGATACCTCTATTCTCTCAATTTAGCTGATCATTTATCTAATCTAAGGAAGAATATCCATCCAGACAAACCCAAAATACAATATGTGTTTTAATGATGATGATAAAAATGATCAATATAGTTTAGGTGATGTGGATATAATATATAATATATAAATATTCATGTCTTTGATGTATACAATTAAGGTATTTTACCACTATCAAGGCCAACCACTGCTAACATTAGGTTACTTTTAATTTATCTTCTCATAAGCCAGATATCAAAGCAACAGAGATTGTCTCTGGTGCCAGGCTTAAAGAAACACATACTCATGCATTCGATGATACAAGGCTTATGTGGCCTGAGAAGTGACTTTGATCCTTAGAAAAAATCATGACTGACTAATACCTATTATTGCTTGGTGTGACATTAAGCACAGGTTATATGTAGTGGTAGTATGAACTGTTGACAACCCACAGAAGTTGTGAGATAATAATATGCATTTTCTTAAGCAACTAAATGTGTGGTATACTTTTTTAGGAGTATTTTTTAAACTTTTGTTTTATTGTTTTTATTTATTTTGGGTTTTGGTCTATATCCTGCAGTGCACAGACATTACTCCTGGCTTTTCACTTATAAACTGTTGTTGACCAGCTTGGGGAGTTCACATAGGATGCCAGTGATCAAACCTGGGTTAGCTAAGTACAAGGCAAATATCCCTACTACTGTACTATTGCTCCTGTCTCAATTTGTAATATTTCTAATGTATGTATTAATGTAAAAAATTAACAGGTGTACCTCTTGATTACATATGTATAGATTATCTGATTTTACTATGCTTTTGTTGCTTTTCATCTTATATTATTACACATATTTAAATTTTAATATTATGAATATTTTTCAGTTTTTCAAGCACTTGGATTTATATATGCATGTATGTAAATAAAATATTTCAATTAAATATATTTTCTTCCTATCATTTTATGTTTAGCCTTTGAATCTCTATGAATACCACCACGCTATCTCTTAATCTCCCTCAAAACTCAAAAGTTGCTCTTTCAAGTGAGAACTAACTTTATTTTAGAACATCTGATTACTTACCAGAATTCTGCTCTCTGACTTACCAATAGACATAACAGTTTTGAAAGCCTTTCTCTTGAAATTTATTAGCTTCCAATATACTACAACATGATGGTTTCCCCATCATATTGGTCTTTTCTTCTCCTTATGTTTGTCATTTCTTCATCTTACCCTTGAATTCTTAAAAATATATATATATAATATATATATATATTATATAACACACACATACATATATATCTTCCCTTTTCTAGTGCTATTTTAATTGTTGATTGTGGACACAGGTTTCAGTGTTCACAGACATGCGTATTGGGTCTCAAAAGGTGTTTTTTGGTGTTACTCAAGCATATTTTGTTTAAAAAGTTTATCGAGTTGGTTGCAGTGATCAAACATGGTTGTGGTGTGCTGGAAGCTAAAAATTATTTTTGTGTGTGTGTGTAGATAATTCGAAATAATATTACCGTTAGGATCATATTTGGGCATGAGTAATAGTAGCTGGCATTGAAGTCACAGTCTTATATTTGTGAGGTATATGCTCCAGTACTGGATAATCCTCTTCTTTTTCTTTCTGGATTTTAGAAGTCCCTTTGTTCTACCCAGTAGCATTATTATTATTTTTTATTTTTTGTAAACTTTCTTTTTTATTATCTATATTTAAACACCTTGATTATAAACATGATTGTGGTTGGGTTTCAGTCATGTAAAGAACACCCCCCCTTCACCAATGCAACATTCCCATCACCAATGTCCCAAATCTCCCTCCTCCCCACCCCACCCCGCCTATGCTCTAGACAGGCTTTCTACTTCACGAAACTGTATTATGTTAGTGGCTACCATTCACTTTAAAATGCTTCAAAATTGCTCAGTCTTGCTTTTCCATATAAATTTGACTCTCCTGAAATTTTCAAGTGTATGTCTAACAGAGTTATCTTATTTATCAACAGTATGTCTACCAAGATCTCCCTTGTTAATACCTTAAATATGATCATCACCAGCATCTTCTTTAAGTTTTTATTCCAATATTACTTGATCAAGGAGACTGACCAGAACACTAAAATTGTTAGCTACTACCTTCCAAGATTTCTCTTTTCATTTATATGATCATCTTTACTTTCATGAATTTAATCAGGATGATTAGAAAGAGTCAGTTTTCAATTTGGAGGGCAAAGGAAATGAATAAGGAACAAATAAGTAATAAATATATAAAACTGAGGAAATTAAGTGTAGGAAATTTTAGTAAGTTTTCCAAAACTGCTAAAATATGAATTAATATTCAAATATCTATTTATTTTATTTCAAAGCCTATGCTTTTCATTATAACTCTGTTCTGTATTTAAACTAGGTTTTGGAAACACAAAGATAAAAAACACAGCGATTATATTTGAGTTTACAATATAGTGGATACCACTAAAAATTAACATTTAATGATATATATATATATATATATTTTTTTAAAGAAACCATGATAGCACAGTGGTAGGGCGATTGCCTTGCACACAACTCACCCAGGAAGGACCTGGGTTTGATCCCCGGCTTCCCATTTGGCCCCTGAACCTCCCTCAAGTGATTTCTGAATGAGCCAGGAGTGCCATCAGGTATGGCTCGTCCCCCCAAAAAATACAAAGAAAGAGACATATAATTATTCAAAAATTAGTAGTTTTGAGGTTGGGGTGATAGCCTAGCAAAGAAGGGTCTTGCATGCTATTAGACCCAGGTTCAATTTCCAGCATCCTATATGGTCTTCTGAGCACTGCCAGGAATGACCACTGAGCACAGAGTCAGAAGTAACCCCTGAAAAAACACAATATAATTTCATTCATATGTGGTTCATAGAGAAAAAAAACGGGAATAAAATTAAAAAAAGGCATCTATAAGATCAAAATAGAGTTACCAAAGGTTAAAAGGGAAGGGTGGTCCTTTAACTAGATAATGAGGTCAATTTTATGATGAACTATAGATTTAGACATTTAGTGGTAAATTTATTGCAGTGCTCAAGATACTGGTTTATAACAATGTAAACATAAAACTGGTGAAATGGGGACCAGAGCAGTGGTGCAAGTGGTAAGGCATCTGCCCTTCCTGTGCAAACCTAGGACAGACCACGGTTTGATCCCCCAGCGTCCCTATGGTCACCCAAGACATGAGCAATTTCTGAGCACATAACCAGGAGTATCTCCTGAGCATCACCAGGTGTGGTCCAAAAATCCAAAACCAAAACAAACAAACAAAAAATACCTGGTGAAATGTTAAAATGCAATGATCATATGATTGAAAATTAAAAGGAACTCCAAATAAGAAACAAACAAACAAACAAAAAAGAATAAGAATGACAAATACTTTAAAAATCAAGAGTAAAGAGAACACAGTCATAGAATGCTAGGTTTTGCAAAAATTTAAAAATGTATTTTAAAAATTTATGTTAAATAAGTTTAAGTTTATGTTAGTGTTATTTGGAACAATAATAATTTTATAATTGATAGACATGAATTCTAGTATTAACAGATACTGAGGTGATTCTATAATCCAGATCAAATATGTTGAATTTAATAAATAAATTGTAAAGACAGGTATAAGAAAATTTTGAATCAAAATATAAATCTAGTTCAAACCTATTTTAAACCAATTAAAACATATCCAATCTTTATTTTTTCTTCTACTTATTGTGAATATACTGCAATATATCATAACGGTTTGTTTTTTATTATTTGAGTAGTCGAGTCATTTATAAGATAAATATTTGGTTCTTGGTGGAGGGCAATTGGGAAATTCAGGGGTAGAAAATGAATACTAATGAAGGCATATAATAATATTGGAACATTTTATACTGAAACTCAACTATCAACAACTGTTTTAATCACTGTCTTACAGTGATTTAATAGAAATGTCTTTAAAAATGTATGATATATGCAGTTCTGAATTAAGACTCAAATCTTGCAATAGGAATTTACCCCTGTTCTTACATTACATATGCAAAAAAGACTTTGGGTGGTCTCACTATATGCCTTGTAATTAAAATACAAACCTATGTGGTATTTAAAGCAGGTGTGAGCTCAAACTGTTAATTGCACTATAAATTCATGCTCCTGCACCTGAAGAGCATTCATTTGTATGCACATTTTCAAACATATTACAAAAGAATTACCAACATATGCTGTATATTCTGTGCCATTAAGTCAGAGAATAGGCAACAGCAATTCACCAATGTAAGTATGGTGCAGGTGTTAAGTGGCATCACAGATGTGCTATGACTGAACAAATACTGTCATTCAGTATAGCTGTAGAGTTATTTTCTTGAATTTTCCTCTCAAACTGTTCTAAAGCAAAGATCATGCAATTGAAGATATGATAAAAATTACTTTAAAGGAAAACAAATTAAAAGATAGTTAAAGAGCAGGATATCCACTTCCATAAAGCTGCAAGTTACAGTTTTCTTCTGAGGTCTTGAACTATGTACCTTGAACTTTGATAAAAGTTTGATAAACCTGTTTATCACCAGAAAAGCAATCATTTCTCCAGGAGATCTTGATATTAGACTTTTATACCTATCTGTGACATCAAAGCACTGCTTGGGTAAAAGGTAATCAACCCAGGAAAACATTACTTGGAAGCTGTTATGTACACTCTTTTTTTTTAAATATAGCATTTATTAGAGGTTGAAATTTAGTGAAATGAGACAGAAAGTTAAAATTCAGATGATTTTTGAATCCTTTAGATTGTGATGTGTATGCTCTAACACTATATGATAGTATTTAGACATCAGATTTTGCCCTTTTAAAATTTCATCAGGTCTTAACCAATGACCTGTTTAGACCACAAACTTTGTTGAAATTTTAGGGCAGACTCCTGTGGATTGGTGTTAATCTCTGTGATGTTACTTCAGGAATAGCTTTGGGCAAGAAAAACAAACATTACTACTAACCTCAAAGCTGATTTGATGAGAGTGATAACAATATTACTTCTTTAACAATTTATTGTGAGAAAATCTTGTTGACAAGCACCAATAGTAAGTTAATAATTAAATGGTAAAATTGTACATAAATATGAGTAAACAGTAAGGACTCTACATCTAGTAGAAAATAAGATGGTTAAGTAAGTGTAATTTTAAACTTCTCATAATTTTGTTATCATATGTGATGATAATACATGTAAGTTTTGCTTGGACACTGCTAGGTAATTGGTAAAACATTGTCCTATCTCAGGGAACTTTAGAGTATGTGATTAAACTTTTCAAATCAATTAACTTTGAACAGGATACTCTCCATAGTGAAGCTGGGCATCATCCAGTCAACTGATAACATTAAACGATCAGGGGCCGGGCGGTGGCGCTAAAGGTAAGGTGCCTGCCTTGCCTGCGCTAGCCTTGGACGGACCGCGGTTCGATCCCCGGTGTCCCATATGGTCCCCCAAGCCAGGAGCAAGTTCTGAGCACATAGCCAGGAGTAACCCCTGAGCGTTACCAGGTGTGGCCCAAAAACCAAAAAAAAAAAAAAAAACATTAAAAGATCAATTATTGACCATTCTGCCAAAAAATGACCTTTAGATTGAGCTGCCATTTTAACTCTTCCCTTAGTCTCCTTAACAATCTTAGTAAATTTTAATGTATAGTTAATTTAGGTTATTGCCAGCTTCTAAAACCCCTTAAGCAAATTTGTTAGAAATAAATATTTCTCTAACTTTTTGTCTCTCACACTCCTTATCTCTCCCTTTGTGTCTGTCTTTCCAATCTTTGTCGTATTAACCTGGTGAATTCTAATATACAATTTCTGTCTGAAACAACTCAGTTGACATGACATGGGGAATATAACATCTTTCAAAACAAGATAAACATGTCTCTATGATATCTGTAAATATAAAGTGTATCGGCAAGAACTATGAGAATCTAGTCCCTCAAACACACACACACACACACACACACACACACACACACACACACATACACACCAAACAACCCAAAAATAGGGTATGCCCTTAGATTAGATCAGTATAGTACCCTCAGTACTACTACGTTCAGTGCAGGACTATTTACAATAGCAGAATACAGAATCTGGATACAACCCAGGTACCCCACAACAGATGAGTGGTTAAAGAAACTATGGTATATCTACACAATGAAATACTATGCAGCTGTTAGGAAAAATGAAGTCATGAAATTTCCTTATACATGAATTAATATGGAGACTATCATGCTGACTTAAATGAGTTAAAGGGAGAGTGATAGACACAGAATAGTCTCACTCATCTGTGGAATATAAGAAAAATAAGATGCAGTATTGTAATAATATCCAGAGAGAACAGAGATGAAGGCTGGAAGGACCAGCCCATGATATGAAGCTTAGCACAAAGAGTGGTGATTGCAATTGGAGGATTAAATGCACTGACAACAGCCATAAAAAAATGATAGTGAGAAAGAGAGAGAGAGAGAGAGAGAGAGAGAGAGAGAGAGAGAGAGAGAGATAGAGAGAGAGAGAGAGAGAAAGAGAGAGAATATTAGAATACTTATCCCAAAGACGGGTGTGAGGGTGGGGACGGTGAAGAAAGGAGAAACATTGTGGAAGGAAAGTTGCACTGGTGAAGGGTGGTGTAAATTCAATGACTACAAAAACCCAACTATGAACATTTCTGTCACCATGGTGCTTAAATAAATTATTAAAGAAAAATTCCTAAAATCTAATATTAATAGTTAACTGTGTATTTAAATTTCATTTTAATTGCATGTTAATTGAAATATTTTTCTTAAAAATATATTTATTGGTATGAGGCAAATATCAAAGATTATAGAAAATGCATGCAATTATCATGAAGAAAGTACATTTAGTTCTTTTATACCAATGAAGATCATCTTTTATGTCTTAATTAAATTTAAGATCTTAAATTTCTAATTTTTTCAATGAGCACAATCAGTTTGAAAATGTAGAATGAAATATGAAGGCATCTCATTAAGCTCTTAATTCTTTTTAGTATTCAGTTTCATCTTTCCAGTTTTTAACCATACTCCACTAAAAATTCAAGATATAAAGAAATGTAATTAATTCAACTAAGAAAATTACAAAATATGTAAAACTGAAAATAACTATGATAATTGGATCTTATGTTCTCATTATTTTATAATTATTTGAAATGCATAATAAAATTGACTTCCTAAGCTTGTTTCCATAGAATAATAGAACATGTTCTCAAAAAAATTCTTCAGTATATCTTCATATCATTAGTAGGGTATGAAGTATACAGTGACTTAGAATTTACACTTTATTTTTTTTTTGTTTTGTTTTTGGGCCATGCCTAGTGGCTCTCAGGGGTTACTCCTGGCCCTGCACTCAGAAGTTACTCCTGGAAGGATCGAGGGGCCACGTGGGATGCTAGGGATCAAATCTGTGTCAGTCGTGTGCAAAGCAAACACCTTATTTGTTGTAATATTGCTCCAGCCTCTAGCATTTAAACTCTGAATCATTATCAATATCACCCTACAGAATGAGAAGTAACTCTGTGTTTAGTCTATGAACCAGATAATAATAAAAAAGGCCTTGTTATATCTGCCTTGTTCTTTTACTTTGATTTAAATATTAAATATCTGCCTTTTTCTTTTACTCTGATTTAATTTAACTGCTATCCCATTAAAAGAACCAGTGACACTGAGACATATTCAGGCAACACTTAGGGGCCTAAGTGATAGCACAGTGGTAAGGCGTTTGCCTTGCACATGTCTAACCCAGGATGGACCTGTGTTCGATCCCCATCATCCCATATGGTCCCCCAAGCCTGGAGCAATTTCTGAGCATCACCAGGGTGTGACCCCAAAACAAAATAACAACAAAAAAACAAAAAGAAATTCAAATCTTCATAGACATCTATATCAGTCAATTATCTTATAAACACTATTTAGCTTCAATAAAGCTTTTTTCTAGGATGATATAAAAATTTAGGTTATACTCTACGTGAGCACATAAGCCAAAACTACTCAGCTAAGATACCTCTTGATTACCAAGTTCCAAATATAATGATAAGATAAATGTTTGTGGATATTGTTAATAACTTTTGGTATTTTTCTTACCAAGAAATAGAGAATTAGCATAGGCAATAAATAATTGATGAGAAAATAACTAAGAAATTATAGTCAAACATAATATCAGAATATACATGTTCCCATGTATACATACATTTTAGATTCAAATAATGGGTACTTATTTGAATTATCATTCAAATAATAAATATATATGTTTCAGGTAAGAGTATCTGGTATTTACCAAATGTCAGTTGTCTTAAATTGTACTTTAAAATCTTTGATGATTATGATAGCAATATAACATTTAATTTGTGACTTTATTCTGAGAGTCAAGAATAAGCAGAGGAGAAAGTGTGACAAACAATCATTTTATTTTGAAGACATAAATTTACAAGTGGTTAGAATTCTTTAGAAAACAGACATCCCAGAATAATCTGAGGAAGACTTCATTAAACAGAGTAAAGTAAAATTAACTTTAGACAATAGTACAAGATTCATTTAAAAGGTAAAGCTAAAAGGTAGTCTTTAGGATGTTATAATAATCAGAGTTATGATAATGGAAACATCACATAAACAATATAAATATTTAATACAAATATAAACAATGTATAGAGCTAGACATATTCTTTTATTTTTTCTTAAGTAGAAAATCTGACTAAGGGAATTGATATAAATAAATAAAGCCGAGTCTTCCAGAAAAGGTCTGAATGCTGGGCAGAATATTATGATTTTAATAGTATTCAAGGGACCTACAAATGATCTTAAACAGTGAATACACCTTGACATTTCCTCTAGTAGGAATGAGACGTATTATTGAGAGAACATACTAGATCATTTTACACCCATAATTCTTAGAGAGTTCTTACCTTGAACTGAAATTTGTCTTCCCTTAATTTCACACTTGCTCTTATGTAGCACAAAAGAATTACTAGAGAATCACAGAACTTTTTGCAAAGAACCTTAAATTTGATCTCTATCAACCACCTCCTTAATTCAGATAAAATCTCATTATACTTGGTCATATCTCTCAAGCTAAATAAATCCAGTCATATTGTTTTCAATCACTTTCCCTAAACTCGTATTTATTTATATTTACACTGTAATGACCACCTAGAAGTTTGCTTAAAGCTGTTTGTCTTCAAACATGGATTCCAGCTTTAGAGCTACAATTCAAACAATCAGTTCAAACATCGAATTCTTTAGTCATATGGAAACCTTATCAGAAGGTGTCTGTCCTTGGAAAAGGAATAAAAAGATTCAGTTTTTTTAATTTACCTGCAAGTTAAAGTTTGTGCCCACTCTGCTTTAAACTAATTACATGACATCTAGAACATTCTAAAAGTGATTTTCCAAAATTACAGTTCTACTTCTAAATCATGACATCTAGAACATTCTAAAAGTGATTTTCCAAAATTACAGTTATACTTCTAAATCAGCTCTTTGGTGAAGAGTAAAACAGTGTTGTTAACTTTCGTTTGCATAGTGGGCACAGACACCTTAGTGCTTGGATGCTAATCCTGGCCCTTGGAGGACCAGATAATTCCAAAGCTCAAATTCAAGCCTCCTACATGTAGGTCATGAATTCTATCCTTTGCACCATCTCCCCTGCGCTCTCACCAACTGTTAATATTTTTACTTCTCTATCTGTGTCCATGGGTAAAAACAGAACAGGGCAGTGTTGCGAGCCACAGTGGGACCCACATCCTGCCACACCCTAAATCACATCCATTGCCATGAAAAACAGCACATCTGCAAACACCAGACTAGTGGACAACAATTAATGACCTTTCACTTTTCCCCACACTTCCCAAACTTGGGCAATCTCGTCTCTCCTGTGTTCAAGATTCTGTAGAATTAATTATCCTGTACCAAGCTGCAATAAAAGAGCTGTAACATTGAACTGCTTCAAGAGGGTCTCGTGTCTCAGCTCTGGTTCTCTGCTCTTCTCCATGCTATTTGCCCATCGCCCACCACAACAGGCTTCATTCCTTCTCCTCTTCCCCTTTTCTGCATCTCCTTTTCCTACTCAGGAGACCTTAGTTGGTGCCAGGGTTAACTGCATGCAAGGCAAGTGTCTTAATCCCTATTTTTTTCTCAGTCCCAATTTAATTTCTTCTTAAAATTCTTTAAACATTTTGTTTGGTCTGCTACAGCTGTTTACTGTTTGCAAAATACTTCAGATCTCTCTTAAGTGTGTTCTGTCTCTACTTTACCTAACTATATTTATTTGAGTGCTGTCAGACCTAACAAATCTAGTATGTCTCTTTGTGTTATAAACATGTATCCCAGTGACATAAATGTAGAGATCTGAGTTCATTTGTATTGAGCTACAGAAAAATTTACTTAACTTCTTTTTTTTCTATTATGCTGATAAGAAAGCCAGATTCAAGAAAAACAAGTTATCAAGTTATCTTTCTAAGGTTTTAGAAAACTAGCATGGTAATATCAGTTGATTTTCTGTAATTCTTCTTTCTTCCCACTTATTGTGTGTTGCCTATAAAAGAAGTCTGAACATTTTTCTATTAAAATACTACTGTGCCACCTAGGTATTTCTCTCTTTAACCATTTTAAGTTACTGTACTACATCTATGTTTTTGGTTGAGAGTTTACCATTGAAACTCTATGTACAAGTCTCAGAAGCTTTTGATATTATGGCTGTTTGAAGGAGATTGTATATGCTTAACTTTTAGAAAATACAGGGTATATAAAAATACAATATAGGTTTATTTATTTGTCTGTTTGTTTGGGGCCACACGCTACTCCTGGCTTACTACTGACTCTGCACTTAGAAATCGATCCTGACAGGGTAGGGTGACCATATGGGATGACAAGGATCAAACCCAATTTAGTCTGGGTTGACTGCTTTTAAGGCAAAACCCCCTACCACAGTGCTATCACTCTGGTCCCAACAATATAGGCTATAAATGTTATTGTTTTTGGTTTGGGGGCCAAACCATGTGGTGCTCAAGGGGATACTCTTAATTCTGAGGAGGCTAGGGACATGATTCAACTTGTAGAGTAGATGACCTATATACATCAATGCCTAGATTTGATCCCAAGTGATCTCATATTCATGCTCTATTATTCTCACAACTTGTATGAATTCATGTATATCTGTGAAATCATGTATATATGTGTGAAAATATGTGATATCCTTATGCATGCTCACATCTAATACAGCAACTGTAAAAAATATAGGCAGAGGTGGGGAAGAAGGAAGAGGGCATTGGTGGTGGGAATGTTGTATTGGTGAAGATGGGTGTTCTGTTTATGACTGAAAGTCAACTGCAATCATGCTTGTAATCATGGTGCTTAAATAAAGATTTTATTAAAAAAAAATTCCTGGCAGGTTTGAGGGTATCCCGCGATATATGTAACCTTTTGTGACCAATATCTCATATAATGCAACATAATTGAGGCTTATTTATTTGGATTTTTATGTATAGTTTATTCCATTTTGTTACTGGGTAGCTTTTCATTGTATAGAGATACAACAAATAGTTTATATATTTACCAGCAGATGAACAAATTGTTTTTACAGTTTATGGCTATTATAACACTGAGATGAGCACTCTCAGTGCATGAATAATAATTCTTTATTACCTTGGATAAAGATTTCTGATTGGTGTTTTTAAAAAGTATAGAAATATTATAGACTAACAAATTATATTCTAGAGAGGCTTTCTGAGTGCTTGGGACTGCTATAGCAGAGTATCACAAACTGGGTGAATTAAACAACAAAAACTGTATTGTCTTCAGTACGAGAGGCTAAAAGACTAAAAACTGGGGCGTTAGTTGGGTTGGTTCATTTTATTTAGTTATTTATAGGGCTAGATCTAATTCATCTTCTCATGTGACCCACTTCGCCTCTTCCATGATTTTTTCCCCAGATTTACAATATTCCCACTTCTAGTTAAGGACATATAATTCAACTTACAACCGTATTTTTCTAACTAATGAAAATACCAGGGGTTCTATTACCAACCAGCAACTTGATATTTTTGATCTTCTCCATGATATCCATCCTTCTAGGAATAGAACCTTATTCTAATTTTAGTTTCATTTTTCTTATAATTTTCATTTTAAAAAATTTTATGAATTTTTTATTCATATAACTTCATTGACAAAGTGACTCCTCACAGAATTTGCTTACTTTTTTAAATATTCCATTAAATGGAATTTTACATTTTATTTGTATATCCTAGATGTAAAATTCTTAAGATATATTCTTTGCATTTTTTATATAAATCTTTATTTCAGCATCATGATTACAAGCATGTTTGTAGTTGGGTTTCAGTCATAAACAGAATATCCTCCCTAACCAGTGCAACATTCCCAACACCAATGGCCCCCTTCTTCCCCACCCCACCCCACGACAGGCATTCTACTTCTCTCATTCTTTAACATTGTCATGCTAGTTGTTAGTTTAGTTATTTTCCTAACAGTGTTCACCACTCTTTGTGGTGAGCTTCAAATTTTAAGCTGGTACTTCTGGGCCACCTAGCACTTAACTCTATTCTCCCTGGGCCTTATTACAGTAATGTCTTTAATTTTTCTTAAAACACATAGATGACTGAGACTAAGAAGTGTCTATCTCTCTCCTTCTGACATATTTTAATCAATATAATATAGTCCATGTACATCCACATATAGGAAAATTTCATTACTTCATCTCTCCTGACAGCTGCATAATATTTCATTGTGTATATGTACTACAGTTTCTTTAGCCAGTCATCTGTTGAAGGACATCTTGGTTGTTTCCAGAGTCTGCCTATTGTAAATAGCAATGCAATAAATATAGGTGTGGGGAAGGGATTTTTGAATTGCATTTTTGTGTTCCTAAGGAACACAAAAAATTTGTAGAAGTGGAAAAGCTGGATCATATGGGAGTTCAATTTCCAGTTTTTTGAGGAATCTCCATATTGTTTTCCATAAAGGCTAGACTAGACAGAATTTCCACCAACAGTGAATAAGAGTTCCTTTCTCTCCACATCCCAGCCAGCACTGATTGTTCTTGTTCTTTGTGATGTGTGCCAGTCTCTGTGGTGTGAGATGGTACTCATTTTAGTTTTGATTTGTATCTCCCTGATGATTAGTGATGTGGAGCACTTTTTCATGTGTCTTTTGGCATCTGTTTTTCTTCTTTAAAACAGTGTCTGTTCATTTCTTCTCCCCATTTTTGATGGGGTTATATATTTTTCTTATTAAGTCTGTCAGTACCTTTTATATTTTGGAGATTAGCCAAAATAAAATAAAGTTTTTTGCAAAGGCACAGCAGAAGTTGGAGAAAATAGAAAGAAAAAAAACCTTTGGCTTAAAAAGACTGAGACTCTACACATGAACTTTGATGTATTTTAGTGTTATTATATTTTGTGATACAACAACTAAATAATTATACTCAATATATAGACTGTAGATTACTAAAGCAAACAAACAAAAATAATGCTTAGGCTTTGGAAACAATATTTATTACCAAGAAATTGAAGGTGATGGAATGAGAGGGATAAGTAGAGGATCCTTTGGGGGTTGGAATGGCTTTTAAATCTGGGTAGTTGGTACAATATCATTACACATAGAAAGATTAAGGTAAGTAAAATCTTATAAAAATAATAAACCATTGAAAAATATTTATATGGATTATTTTAATGAAAAAGAAATCCCAGCTTCTTTGTATGCTTATTTATCAAGTTTATTAAATTATTGATGCTTTAAGATATCTACATCTAAGACATAAAAATATTTGCTTTGTAAAACATTTTATTCAATATTGTACATAATTTTCAGAATGAAATGTGTGACATAAGTTATTTTAGTTCAGCCAATTTATTAAAGAATCACACATCCAACATATCAGGCAACACTAGGTGGTTATGTTAATTTTAAAAAAACTTCTGTGTATTTGGAGCTTATGTCAGTTATGTAAGATTCGAATCAATGATGTAAGTATAGGATGGCTAAATATAAATGAGCACAAGGTTAATGGAAGTATATATTTATCTCTGTTTGTTTGCCATTTTCATAAAGAACCCCATTCTGTCCTCTAAGGTAGGCAAATGGTAAAACTTCTTGCTCACTTTTACTGTGGTTTAAATACATAATGTGTAGTGGCTAATTCTGTTTGTCTTAACTGAGAAAAGTGACAGCCCAGAGTCAACTCTATTGATGTGTAAACTCTGTAGGAAATCACAGAGGAGGTTTAATCTTTGAAGTTTGTTTTAAAAACCTACTGTGTTTACAGCATGGATAAGAGACTTGTCATTTTATTAATGATGAGTGACCAGTTGTCAGCACACTTAAAAAAAATGTGACATGCTAGTGGTAAGTAAATAAACATGAGAAAAAGCAAATGTAAATACTTATCACTTGAAGAGATAATTAAAACTCTCCAGGTAGCAAGTAGGAAAAGCCAGCCTGATACTGTGACTGTATGTTGACAGAAAATATTTATATCAATAGAAAAATGTCTAAGTGATATACTTGTATATATATGTATATATATGTACAACTATATCTTAGTCTTGTCTCATCTTATTATCTGCAGCACATGAGTTATACATTTATCATGATATAAATTGTTTCCAATTTAAGTGTAAGCTTTCCTTTAGATTAAAAAATTTGTGGCATTTACTTTTTATCCTCAACATGATATCATAAAGGTGTAAATACCTGAAATGCATAGAGGAGGGGGAGAATAGCTAATATAATTTAAAAGCTTTTGCAGTGTTTGAGCGCCAAACTCTTTTTCTAAATAATAGACCTTAAAATTTAAAAAATGCTACTCTTTTGGAAATTAAAAGAAAGATAAACTGTGAAAAATATCTGAGCATTGGAATAAGCCACTTAGCATAGTAAGTGACAGAAAGGTTATGTATGAACGAGTGAGCGTCATCTCAGTTAACTTTGGAGAAAAGTAGAGATATTCCCCTGAAATCAACTTAAATTCTGATGTTTCTCTGTAAGAGTTCTTATCTTAGCCATTTCCCTTGTGTTCTATTCTGAAAAATATAAAACAACATATTACTTCCTATGTATTATTATTGTTCATACCTGGCTCTGCTAAAAGTTTACCTCTGGCTCTACATGCAGGGATTATTCCTAAAAGGCTCAGGGAACCAAAAGAGAGTGAGGGATTGAACCTGGGTTGGCTGTGTGATAGGTGAGTGTATGATCTATTGTACTATCTATCTGGCCTCAAATGCTCAAATTTTAATTTAAAATCAAAGTAAGGGGGCCAGAGCGATGGTGCAGCAGTAGGGCATTTGCTTTGTGTACACCTGACCTAGGATGGACCATGGTTAGAGCCCCCAGCATCTCATAAGTCTCATAAGACTCTCATATCTATCAAGCCAGGAGCAATTTCTGAGTGCTAAGCCAGGAGTAAACCCTGAGCTATGGTTGTGGCCCAAAAACCAAAAAATAAATAACTAAATAAAATCGAAGTAAGGTGTTGGAATTTTTATGGATAAATCCTATAATTAACAGTATTGTAAATCATGTTATTTCAAATAAAATAACAAATCAATTATTCAATATGATCAAGTCAATAATAAAATAAAATTGAATCAAATCAAAGTGAATCATCAAAGCAAACCAATCAAATAAAATCAACAATCAAATCAAATTAAATAATATTAAAGAACTTGTAAACAGAATAAAAGTAAAATTGTGAAATCAGCAACATGAGTTACATGATTCTAGAAAGATCATTAACTTTGTAGGAATGTTGTATGGTTGTATGTATGTAGGAGGTAAGTCAAAGCGTCATGTTTCTCATGACGTCATGAGAAAAATCAACTTTTAAACTTGCTTTTTCTTTTTTTGTTTTTGTTTTTGGGCCACACTCAGTGACACTCAGGGGTTATTCCTGGCTATTTGCTCAGATATCACTCCTGGCTTGGGAGACCATATGGGAGCCAGGGATTCGAACTTTGGTAAGAGTGAAAGGCCACCGATCTGGCCCCACTTTTTCTTAATTATTTTTTCTCCTGCCTTAGGTAAGATCAGAAAGTCTCCTGGTATCCTTGCTATATCCCACCTGACAAGTAATATTCAAAAGATTTTTTTTAAACATTGATTTTCTTAAATAAAATGTCATTCTAAAAAACATCAATATATTATTTGACAGATTGTGGAAAGATTTGTGCATGTGGATAGATTTGATGAATTGAGGATTGATAGATTGATAGATAAATACATGGTAGATAATACAATATAAATGTACAGATAAGTAAAGTAACTCAATTTTGCATTTATTTATTGTACTACATCTCTCTCAATCACAGGGACAAAGGGAAAAGCATACTTGTTTCACTTCTCATATGTACACATGGAAATAAGTAAATATTGGATACTGGAAGCCCATTGCAATTGTAAAATAACTTTTGGAATTTCTTTAACATATACTTTCTAACTCAATTCTTTCCATAAAAAACATTTTTTAAATTAATGTAGCTTATCAGCATCCTGGTTATCTTTAACTTCAATAAGTAATTTTATTCTATTCTACATTTTATTAGATATGAAACTGAACATTGTGTATAAACTACAATCTGATTCTTTTCATGAAATAAAGAAGGTTTTACAGAAACTTGGCTATAATATTCCTTTAAAGGTTGAATATCAGGTGAATTCTAATTGACTCAGTTATGGGATGGGGCAGAAAAGTATCTTGGTTTGTAGAGAATTTTTTAAAAATCCAGTAAAGAAAAACACATGAATATCACATTTTGGCATGAATCATTTCTTTGGTCTCCATCATTTGACTAAAGTTAGTAGAATGCAAATTTTAATTTATCAGATCATGTCATTTTTCCATTCAAAACTTTGCAGTAATTGCATATTTCTCAAAAGTAAAAATTTAAGTTACTTTATTGGTTCACAAAATCTGACTTTATTTTCAATAACCTGTGTCTCATATACATTATATGTTCTCTACTCACCTGCTTGTTCCCACTCATAGAATTTGACAATATGTTTTTATGTGAATATCTCTAGTCTTTGCATGCTTTGGCCAAGACACTTGGTTAATTGCATTTTATTTATTTATTTTTATTTTCATTAAAATTACACACATCTCTGACAATTTTACACTTCTTTTTAACACCCCAATTCTTCTACTTTAACATCCTTTTCCTTTTAATTCAGCACCTTCCCTTAGTCTAACCTATTTATCAAGTTAGCAACTTAACATAATCGTCTTTCTATTAAAATTTTAGTCCTACTAATCAAGGATTTTAGTTAGTTTTATTCAGCTATGTATACCTAAAGACAAGTAGTGCATGAATTCAGTGCTATGAATGAATGAATTTTTATGGTTTTGAAGTTTTTGAAAGTTTCACAAATATAAGTTACAACACTTTCTTTATTTTAATATATAATTTTTTGCACTTCAAAATATACTTTTTATTTTTTTATATAATTACTTTATGTAAGCACTGTGGTTACAGACTTGGTCATGATTGAGTTTCTGTCATAGAATTTACACCACCCTTCATCAGTACAATTTTCCCACCACTTATGTCCCCAGTTTCTATCATCCAGCCTCTCCATGCCCCCACCTGAAACTGGAACAGTCATTTTGCTTCTCTCTCTCTCTCTCTCTCTCTCTCTCTCTCTCTCTCCTCCTCTCTCTCTCTCTCTCTCTCTCTCTCTCTCTCTCTCTCTCTCTCTCTCTCTCCTTTTTGACATTGTAGGTTGTACCATTGTTAATGAAGGGGTACCACGGATGTAACTTTATTCTATTTCAGCACTCAATTCTTGCAATTCTTGTCCAGAGTGATCAGTTGCAACTATCATTGTCATGCAATTATCATTGACTTCTCTACACTAACTGCACTCACCACTCTGTGGCAAGATTTATACCATTACCTGACTCTTATATCTATCACCTCTGGGTATTCTTACCAAATAACTTTTATTTTTCTTATATCTATCTCCCTCTGACTCACAATATTCTCCATATGTATCCATGTATAAGCAAGTTTCACGAATTTCATTTTTCTAATGGCTGCGTAGTATTTCATTGTGTAGATGTACCACGGTTTCTTTAGTCACTCATCTGTTTTGAGGAACTTGGGTTGTTTTCAGATACTGGCTATTGTAAACATAGGACAACAAATACTTTCTATAGGACAGTTCTAAGTTTTAAGTATCAAGAGAGTTATACTCTATCATTCAGCCATGTGGCTTACATATCAAAATTGTCATGAAGTTGACTATGCTTGTGCTCTGTAAAGTTACAAAACTTAAAATTATTGATTCATGACATCTTTCTTAAAAATTTTGATATGGAATTGAAGACTTCCAAGCATTAATTTAAATTATCTGAGCATTGTGGTTTAACTGAAGATGCCATTTTGACCACAACCCTGAAGATCATGCTTATTAAGGTGTACCTTCTTTTAAAACACAAATGTGAAAACATCAAAAAAGTAATACAAGTGAAAGAGTATAATGTGTAAGAATAGAAATAAAAGAATGAAAGTGAGAAGAGTCTTGTCACTTTAAGAACTGGCATCTTCATCTACATTGTTTTTGGTTTGCTTTTTCTATAAATACAAATATCTAAAGAATAGAATTATTTTCCCAGTTTTATTCCAAATGCAATTAATTTTACACAAGAACTTCACACATGTATAATCAGGAAATACAGATCTTATAAAAAAAAAAACCTTTAGGTACATATTTTAAAAAGATATATTGTTTTCCCTGTAAACACAATAGGATAGTCTATAACCAGATGTTACATTATTATTTAAGAAATAATCACATAAAATGCAAACAAAATTACTATTAAGAGTATAACTTTACTTTAAAACTTTCTGTAAAAATATATACAATACGGTATATTATTTTTCATGTTGCATTCATTGGCATCTCTTTTTGGCAAGAAATTAACTTCTTTTCTGTGATTTCAATCAAGTTTATGCAGGTGTTACAAAAGGCAAAATTTAGCAAATTTATGTGAGAAATGAAAATAATAGAGTTTGTAAAAGTGAATTCAGGGACCAAGTTTGTTATAAAATGCATGTGTGTGCAAGCACAAAGTAAAAATTATTGTGTTGCTCTTTATAGAAGTAAAGTATTTCCTCCCATATGTCATTTTTGATTCAAAATCACACTTTGCCTTGTTCTTTTTAACTCAAAAATAATTATCTCCTGGGTTTGTGACAGTAACAAAGATAATAATAATTTGCTCTTATAGCATATTTTTCTTCCTAATAGCTTAAGCACTTTGGAGAAAACTATTCCACTTGTCGTCATAAAATACCGTGCAAAGTGAGTTTATAGAGATAAATGGACATAAAAGGGGAATAAAGAAAAATATTTTAACCAGGAGATATAGATTCTTTTTCATCTGGGTTGTCTGAGCCAGAGAAATGGAGTCTGAATCATCAATATATGTTGGAAAGTCTCCGAAGATCCCAAATACTTTTTTCATGATCTCTGAGGTAAATGGTGAACATTGCCTGAAATTTGGCCTGACTCAAATTGAGATATATTGTTGAGGTTTCTATATAATGATATTTTCTTGAAAGAATAAAAATACATTCATAAATTATTTTTGGCACAGCTAGTAGTATTGCCCATACTTAAATAATACAGGCTCAATTAATCTATAGATATTTCCTAGTTATTGCAAGTTTCCTATGTTAAAGGTTTAATTAAAGATATATAAAGATAATTATTTTTAGTTTTTTTCATTTAAGTATTTTAAGGAATCTATACATTGTAAGTAGATTTCTTATAGAAAATATAAAATAATTTCTGGAACTTATAAAAGACAGTCAAAGTTTGTGCTTCAAAAAGAATATTTAAAGGATAATTCTATTGACCTCAATATATATTTGATTGATTAATTCTAATGAATGAATGAATGTGTAAATAATATAGGCTTTAAAACAGGTTTAATCACAAATTTAAAGCTTTGGGAAATTTGTTCAAATATTTTTAAAATATGGTATGCTTCAGTCAAATTTGTTAACTTTTTTTTTCATTTTATCTTGTGTGACATAGTGATTTGATTAACTCCTTTCTATTAATTAAGATAATGTGCCCCAGTCATTTAATTTTTATGAAAGAACGTTGAAAATTGATGTATTGGGGCCGGGCGGTGGCGCTGGAGGTAAGGTGCCTGCCTTGCCTGCGCTAGCCTAGGATGGACCGCGGTTCGATCCCCCGGCGTCCCATATGGTCCCCCAAGAAGCCAGGAGCAACTTCTGAGCACATAGCCAGGAGTAACCCCTGAGCGTCACAGGGTGTGGCCCAAAAACCAAAAAAAAAATTGATGTATCATTTATAGCCAGGAAAATTGATATTTTATTTTGTACTTTAACTGTTTGAGCCAATATATTGTTTGAACTACAACATTGGTATCATTATCATTATAACATAGAAATTGTTTAGGAATATTAGAATTAAGTATTTTATCTTTAGGTAAGCTTACCAGTTCTAACTTTATAAAGATATAAATGCAAACTATAAGGCTATTTTATGCATATAACAAGCAATGTAATAATTTGAAAATATACATTGCCATATAGTGTTTTGCATATTTACAACTGTCATAGCTCTTTACAAAATAAATGCTCACTATAGCCATACTACGAAGTATACTTTATTTGTACAAACTTAAGTATTGTGGCAAACTTTTCACTTTAATATTTAATTTTATTGCTCTTTTACCCATTATTTATTATATATTGCATTATTTTTCTAAGGCACTGCAGATATTGACAACCTATTTCCAATTCTATGTGGTACCAGAAAAGTAGATAAATATGCATAGATAGGTAAATATGCTGCAGTGAATGAAAGATACAGTGAAATAAATAGCACTGGTTGAAAATGAGAGAATTGATAAAGAAGTAGGAAGAGTAGGAAACAAATTATATTTTAACATAAAGAATCATACTTAAAATTGAATTAATGACTATGATTAATAACTATGGATTAATAACTTATTTATTTTATAAATTGACAAACTGACTCTAACAAAAATTTAACCCATTGTTCCAAACTACGTTCTGATATAGAGTTCACTAACTTGTGAAGATCTGAGATTAGTAAGAATGAAAAATAAATTGAGGTTTAAATTGGGGTCCACATTGAACATGAATGCAGATTACTAAGTATATAGAAATTAAGAATAAGCAGCTTATTTCTCAAATATCTCCAAGTCAGGAAAAAGAAAAGAACTATTTATAAAGGAATATTTATGAATTAATTTACTCAATCTATTTCTATCATCTGTCTATCTAAACTCTATTGATCAATCAATCTATCTTTTTTCTTTCTCTCTTAGTTTGAGGGCCACACTTGGCTATGCTTAGGGCTTAATTCTGGCTCTGTGCTCAGAGATTTCTTCTGGAAATGCTTTGGGAACCATATGAAATGCTGTGGGTTGAACTGGAATTGGCTGCATATAAAGCATGTTCCTAATTTCTGTATTCAAGCCCCTTGAGTAATATTTCTGTGAACAATTTTTTTGAAAAAAATGTTATGTTTTTTTTCTATAGTAAACTTGGTTATCACTGTCCAATCATGTTAACTAGAAGAATTTGTACATTTTCTGCAGTTCTTGCTTTTAACTTCTGAAATGACTATCTTTGACTTCCAAAATTCTTTTCTTATTGTTGAGTCTAATTCTTTGAGAGTGCCTCTCTTTCTCTTCATGTTATTGAGATCACACAGACCCAGAGGGAGGACCAAAATACAAATTTCCTTCATTGTCTCAAATACACCCATTTTCTTTTCATTGTAAGACTATGAGTCAAAAACAAAGATACTTATTAAGAGTTATCCATAGCGGTGGTGCAAGTAGGAGGGCATTTGCCTTGCATGCACGAAACAAGGCTGACCACGTTTGATCCCCCGACATCCCATATGGTCCCCAAGCAAGAACAATTTCTGAGTGCATAGCCAGGAATAACCCCCAAGTGTCACCAGGTGTGGCCCAAAAACCAAAACCAAAATGCACAAACAAAAGTTATCCATGGGAGACTTCTAGTTATTACAGAGGATGTAGAATTTTAGATTTCAGAAAGATATTAACTGTACTATGAAATAAAAGAGGGTTTAAATAGTAAAAATTGATTACATTATTTTCATGTCATAGAAAATTCTTTGTCTTATTCTTAGCAATTATTTATAACCTCAATTATTCTGAAATATCTTAAGGTTTTGCCTCTGTTTCCAATATTTTTATTGTTTGTTTTGGGCCCACATTCATCAATGTTACTCCTAGCTCTGTGCTCAGGGATCGTTGGGACCAGGGACCATATGTGGTGCTAGGTGTCTAACTCAGACTGGTTTTGTGCAAGGCAAATGCCCTACCAGTAGTACTATTTTTCTGGCCATTTCCAATTCTTAAAAATCTGTCAGTTTTTTTGGTTTTATATAATAGTGTTGTTAACTAGTTTTTTTTGGTTTTATATAATAGTGTTGTTAACTAGGTCTACTTTTTAATATATAAGATGAGTGATTAATATATATATATTCAATTCTTGATTTTATATGTTACTTAGAAAAATAGATTCATATTGAATAAAAATTAATATTTTAATAATAGGGGTCAGAGTGATAGCACAGCAGTAGGGCATTTGTCTTGCACGTAGCTGATCCAGGACGGACCTTGGTTCGATCTCTCAGCGTCCCATATGGTTCTCCAAGCCAGGAATGATTTCTGAGCACATAGCCAGGAGTAACCCCTGAGCGTTGCCAGGTGTGGACCCCTCCCAAAAAAGATTTTAATAATAGCAGGTAAATATCACTAGCAGTTCTTTCACATATTCACTCTTGTGAGAAAATATTCCCCAACCATCAATTATTCATAAATTATTGGTCATAATGATAAAACAGGTTACACTTAACATGGTAGTGCCTATTAACTAACCCTGATAGATATTTTATTATAAATGTTCCCATATTGCTTTATAGCTAGCATGACAACCAAAAACACAGTATACATTTCACAAGCACATTTCAAACCAAAGAGAAAATTAGGATGTTAACTCTTTATCCTGGTTGCAAAGATTCATGATGCAATAAAATTTCATACTCAAAATTGTGTCAAATAATCCCATCAAATAGCTTTAGGAAGTCAAATGATGGCAGCTAAAGCAGAGTTCTTGTTTAACTGCTGTTTCAGAAAGTCTTCGTCTGTGTTTTTTGCACAAAGCTGCCAGACAATGAGAGAACACTATAAGTAAATAGAGTAGCCTTTGAGAAAGACTCATGGTCACTAAACCAAGGACTATAGAAGTTGATGCATCCATCACATCTGGCACTGGTAGCAACCACATTTCAGGGACCCAGTGTCATTGTTCTCTGAAAGTTATCCTGTTCAGATCATCATTCAAGCCAGAGAAATGATAAAGAGATGTGAGGGTTCGGCAGTTTTCAACCTCATCTCGTCAAACTTCACGTCTGCTCTAACAAAGATCTGGATGTCGTTTTTTTTTTTTTTTTAGCCACTGCATGGATCGTGCTAAAAAGAGCTGCAATGCGGCCCTCGGCTGTGGCTTGAAGATAAGAATTCTGGTTAATAAGAACCGTTCTAGGACAGGCATAAATGAGATTACAGGACGCAGACCCCACTGGTGCCAAAACTCAGGCTGAGGTTTTGTCTTCAGCTGTCACAGATGGGGTGGCTTAAAGCATGCATACCACATCATCTCTTTAAAAAGAAAATTATGGGGAGATGGGTGGGGGAGGATGGGGCTTCAAGGACAAAATGTTACAAAATGACAGAGAATTTGGGCTTAGAGAAAAAAAGACCAAAGAACTAAACCTATTACAAAACTGGCACATAGCTGTTCCGGATTTTGGCAGGATATATTTATAACAGATTTCACATAGGGGATTGAATCCAAAAACTACTCCTCCCCTAATTATGAACTAAATTCTCCCCTCTTTGAAAAAAGAAGGAAAAAAAATAAAAATAACTTCATTTTTGGATTATATGGAAATTTGAAAGGAATCAGCCCAGCAGGATAGATTACCAACTGGAAATTTTGGAAGCAGAGGCAGGCCTGGGATTTCAGACACCAAGCTGGTGGATTCTGAATTTGTCACAGAGGTTAGTTCTGTCTCCGAAGGGGAGCCAGCCATGCTGTACAAGAGTATCCCCATGTTGGTTGTTGGCCAGAGAACATTGGCAGTGCCTGCTGCGGCAGCTGCTCATTTAAACTTCTAACCTGGAATTTGCTAAAAGGAGAGTCAGTTAAGAAAAGGGGGAAGGGAGTGGGAGAAGAAAAGTGGGAAGGACACTGCCAACCTCGGGAGATGTGAGAGATGACAGAAAATCGTTTCATTTCTGTTCAAGTTGAAAAAATTTAGAAGGTGATGGCAGCAAATAGATGTAAAACACTGAGAAGATATTCTCCAAGAATATTAAATCATCACTAATCACCAGCATATCTTCTAATCGGGCACTTTTGTTACTGGTAATGGCACTTATTGAATTATTACAATGACATGGAATCCCAGTCCTTTCTAAAACACTTTGACCAAAAGAATCAAATGGTCATACGACTGTCTTTCCATTCAAGAGCAGGTGATTATTTGATTTCATTTGTCAGGAAGAGACAGATCTAGTCTGAAAACTTCCTCACCAATTCTTAATATTCAAGCAATACTAGGCGCATGCTAAAGATGAAGAGAGAATGTGGAAAAAAGAAGGAGGTATTCATAAAAAAATGTGGCAACAAAGTCCAGATAGATAGCAAAGAGGTTGCTTTGTATAAGTTGAGATCCCTGTTTTACATATATGCCCTCTCTCCACCCAGGCTCACCCAGCAAGGATCCCATAACACACACCACACACACACACACACACACACACACACACACACACAAAATCACACACAAACACACACCAATGGATAGCTTTGTCTGAAGCTTATTAGCTGTACAAAAGAACTAGAAAGAAAAAGTTTAAAAAAAAAAAAAAAGCACAAAGTATGTGCTCACAGATGCCTTCTGCAATCTAGTCCCGCCTTTAAGTTTTCAGCAGTAACCAGTCATTTTAAGAAAAGCAATTTCACCATATAAAATGTACATAGAGCTTGTGCTGAGTTGAAGCATTAGCAAACGCAGGGGAGTCTGGGCAGATTTGTTGTAATCTTTACAGCCAGGATACACTGGGGTTCTAAAAGGTTAATGAACCACTTGTAGAAGACCTTTCCTTCACATTTTAACTGGGTTTTATTCTTGATAGAACCATTAACTTCTACACTAACCTTTCTACTTGTTACTAATTACACACACTCTCCCCACTAAAGCTTCTATTGATTTTTGCCAGTGAGTTTTTATAAAATGTAGCTTTTAATACATGGTTTCTGCAATTATGTTAGCATCAGCAATGTGTGTTTAAGGCAGATTAATTCACTGGTTTTAATTTTTTTTTTTAAATGTTGTCTTCCAAATTCTCTTTTGACATGATTATTTCTCATAAGGTATCCTTTCTAAAGGCTTTCTCATTTTTGTTTTAAAATTTTATGACGTATATTATTTTCTTTTAATTTCTTAGTTTTAAATAATATATTTGACATAAAACTGTTAAGGGTATGTAGCATTGCTTTATATAAATTTCCCAACATTTTTAATTGCTGCTTTTGTGTGCACATGTTTGTGTATATATGTGTCTGTTGGAATAAGAGAATAGGAATTAAAAATGAAAACAATTTATAAATAAACACAAATACTCATGCCATAAAAGTTCTATTGAGAAGCCTACATAATTTGCTCAGATGAATGCATGTGATTCTTAAAAATATCAAGACTAATTTTGGCTTTGTAAATTATGTCAAAATTACAAATTCTATATGCTCTAAATAATACTGCTAAGTTAGTCCTGTCATTTTAGTACATTTTTTACTTTGGCGATTTTAGTTGATTTCATTCATTTTCTATTCTTAAATATAACTTTCTGAATCTAGTACTTTTCTCTTTAAAATATTTTAAACTAGTATTTGTTCAATCTGAACATAGTACTAGTAATGTATAAAAATAGTGACATATCAAGGTAGTAGGTAAAGGATATATAGTAATTCGCATGTTATCTTACACCTGCATATAAGAACAAAAAAATTTCTGCTATGTCACTAATTTTAAATAAGTAAAAAAATTCTCCTATAATTAAATATTTCATTATCATAAAGTGGGGAGAAAATACTTCACAAATAGAGTAGTACTGTAGTTATTTAAAAAAGTTTTAATTATGTAAACAATATTATTATTTAAAAATTTGTCTTCACCACAGGAATCAATATTGTGAATTTATTGAGATCAACATGAATCAGGCAATAAAAATAAATTTAATAAATAGTATAGTCTGGAAAAGAGATACTTAGATTATTTAAGTGAACATTTAATTTTGTTAGAAACAATTTTATGGGGAGTCTAGCAGGAGGAGGTTTGGCAGGCCCCATGCCATGCCGGAGGTCTGCTTGACCAGGCCTAGTGGGGGTGCGGGACTTGGGTAACCCCAGCACCCCTCTACTGCCTTGCTCCAGATCTCCAGGGCTTTCCCGGGCCACATGCCTGGGCAAGCCGGTGAGTTGGGTCCCTTGGTGGAGCTTGAAGGTACCCTAGGCCTTCCCCCATTATCCATTCAGCTCCTTAGGGAGGGTCTGGGTGGGGCTCTGAACTTCTGGCCTCCCAGCTTCTTGAAGTCACTGGTAATCTCTTTCCAGTCTATATTTTCAGAATCATGCTGGGGCGATCGCCCCCGCGCGCACAAGAAACATTAATAGTACTCACACAAGAAACATTAATAGTACTCACACAAGAAACATTAATAGTACTCACACAAGAAACATTAATAGTACTCACACAAGAAACATTAATAGTACTCACACAAGAAACATTAATAGTACTCACACAAGAAACATTAATAGTACTCACTATCATTGAATTATGTTTTTATGTATGCAGAATGTCCATTTTGTACTCTGCCCTTTTGCATACCCCTTCATAAGTTCATATTTCTCTTTAAATTCTTTAATTCCTATCATCATTACTCCTCATTTATCCTTTCTAACTTAAGTAATGTAGAGTCCTAAGTCTCAGACCAAAGTGGTGCCCTGGAATTAACACCCACCCCAACTATTTTAAAAAGGCATAAAAAAGCACATATGTTTCAACATTTTATGGGTGTTTTCTTTGACGTCTATAAACTTTTGCTGAATATTTTCTTATACAGTGACGAGCCCCCCCTCCATGTTTTTTATCTTCTCTTTGTGAACTGCTCAGTATGGAATTTGGTGTGAAAGAATCCCTACAGTTTAATACTTATGTTTGAACCAAGTCATGGGTCTTGTTGGAAATATTCTTACGCCCCCATATATCTGATAGCACCACGTGGCTTTATTTCTTGTTTGCTTAGGCACACTAAAATGAGAAAATACTATACATACCAATAGGTTCTTATCTAATAGAGATGGGAACACATACATCTTGTAGTGCAATGAGACCTTACACCCTGAACATTGACATAAAGACCAGGGCACAGGCCTCAGAAGAATGGGCATTCTCCATTCACCCCTTGATCTACAGAAGACATTTACAAAACATCCAAGGTTGTATATAACATCACCTGGTGGCATTCCTGTATCAGGGAAGACCCTACAGCTGCCCTGACATCTATCTACTCAAAAAAACACCCCTTAACACTGAGAAGACAACAAGATCAATGACCTGCTTACTGGACAGGGCTTGCTGTATTGCCCCTTAATTGTGAGGTTTGTCTATAACATCACCTGGAAGCAATCCTCTACCACGGAAGACCCTACCACTGCTCAGATATTGTCCTGCTCAAAAGAGACTTCCCTTAACACTGAGAAGACTTAACAAGAACAACCTGCTTACAGGAAAGGGCTTCCTGCATTGCCCTTTCATGGTTTGTGAAAATGAGAAGACATTCACATCATGACTTCAAGTAGGACATGCAGATTCCAGAATCTTTAATACAGAAACATGATACCAACACAGAGACTGTGTGAAAAGTGTGTTGGCACTACGGACAATGTCTTGGATCAACAATGTCTTTGGATCGGACATAACTTGCCTGAAGCCTAGAGCTGGTCTTATGCCAGGAAACTTCAGGGGTAGGATCTCTTTGTATTAGGCCAAGGTTATTCATTCCATGCCTCTCATATTTTGGTGGGCCTATGCAAACAACAATTGCCACTCTAACAACGTTTTTACTGTGCTCCTTTGACTCTATCCTTAAAAACGCACCCACTTAAAATTTGAGGTTAACTTAAGCTAATATCATGTACATGAAATGTAAAAAATACTATGCCTCTAATGTTAAAGGAGTTACGTAAGTTTGATGGCTTTAGATTGCCTTGTGTGCTGTTAAGAAATATTATAATGTGCTACAATCTGGGACTCGAGGGACAAAATAATCGCACATGGATTCTGTTTTATTTTTATCTTAACGTTTCTTTGGCTGAAAGTTCAAAGTTAAGATATCAGCAAGGGGACTTCTTCTGAGAATTATGTTATGGGTGATTGTCCTTCCCACTGTAACTCTTACCTTGTCCTCTTTCTTTGCATCTTTTGTTCTCATAATTCAAAATAAAAAAATTAATAAAAAAAGATTTATTTGTTAAAAAAAGAAACAATTTTATGCCTTATGAAACACTATTTTAATATGTTTTATATATTTTATTACATGCTATTAAATAACCTTTTAGCATATTGTTAAAATACTCTACTCACTATAAATAGAGGCTATAGGCCATTTTTTTAGCCTATTCACTCTATGATAATTGAGGATATTTCAGTCTCTCAAAGAAATAATGTTCATTAATTATCTTTTATATAAATTATTATGAGTTTATTTGTTTGGAATATTGATTAAAACAAAATGTTTAATGTTTAAATAATGTATTTTTTTACTCCAACTAGTATGCTAGCTAATTTTGCTGTTATTCATCTTGTCTCTAAAATTCTATTATTTATAAGACTGGAGGTGTACAGTAACAAAGAACTCACATTGTATGTGTGGCACCTGAGTTCAATGGTTCAATCCCAGCATACACACATGTAGATACCTCGTCACATACATATTCTATTAACTAAGAGAAATTGCACCTAAGTCATGTGTCTATAATAATAAATGTGTATTGTTCTAAAAATACAAAAATTGTATATAAGTGTGATAAATAATCCCAAACTCCCTAAAGTATCATAAGACATATCAACAGAAAAATCTTCACTTTATACCATGCCCTGGTTTACTCTCAAATCCTTCTTATAACCTGCTGTGCATGTTTCTGTTAGAGTAAATACCTCTATGTGTAATCCTCAAAAATGATTCTCCATCCTCCGTGGGCTCAGAGTTGTTCTTAAAAGTATGTGCTGATAATCTGATTTTCAATGCCCAAACAAGGACATCAAAAATCTTTCTGTTTCCAAGCACTAAAATTCCAGCCTTATTTAATTTTTTAAAATCTGGAAAATCTGATATGTAATATTATGTACATTTAAAGTATACGATTTGCTACCTTGAAGCATCTATAATATTTTAATATGATTTTTTGTAATAATGTCCTGTAATATATATTATTGTTGAGTACAATATATTATTTAGGTTCAATACCAATTTTGCACTTGTTACAGGTTTGTACACTTAAGCTATTATTTTTTCAATTAAGTTTTTTGCCTCATTTGGTAGTACTAAGTAGCTTACACCCTAGTTTTCTAGTACTCAGTATCACTCCTAAAGGTGCTCAGGGTATAAGGTATGATGTAACAGGGAATTAAACTACATGCTAGATAAGCACCCTACCTGTTGTACTATCTCTCTGGCACCAATTTCTCCTATCTCTGCTAGCCTCGGCTTTAGCTTTATATTTACTATTTAATTTTGTTCACATTTTTCTTATAAGTGGGTAACACATATTGTTTTTTCCCTGTCTAACTTGTTTCCAAAATCTATATTTGGCATCTCTGAACTCCAAAAGCCATATTAAATATATTGCTTTCCCTAATTTTTGAGGATCGTTATAATTCTATTCCCAAAGTGTTTCTCTCTGGGGACTGGTGATGTGTTCAGTGGTAGCCAACTTTGCTTGAGTCCTGGCACAATCACAAAAAAGCAACAATAACACCAAACAAATGCCCCACAAATAATTTTTCCTTCTATCTGACATCTACTCTCACTCTAATTTCTTAATGACCTATTGTAATAGCTTATATTTCCAAAGCACTATGAATAGCTTACAACTCCAATGCACAGCTCTCTCTAAGTTTCTCATCACTCTTTCAAAATCTCTGAATTGTGTCCACATTCTCTAGAGATTAAAATAAAAAATGTTATCCCCAGCTATTCTCTTTTAAGCCTCCAAAGCCTAGCCAACTAAATCACTGCCTGACTATTTTAGTTGTTATAATATCTCTTGCTCAAATATCCCCATGATATCTCTTTACTTTAACACAAAGAAGAGGCTACAACACTCTATTCCGTTTTAGTATTATGGTCCCATAATCAGTGTATTAAAGATTATTGGCCTCTAGTTTTCTATGTGCATCCCTACCCCAACTTAGGCATGTATATTCTTTCAATAAAGCCTTAACACAAGTTCTTTCCTTTCTCTCCAAGTCTCCTTTACTCCCACAACCATCACTAGTTAACATCAGTTCATTTTGTTATTATCTTCTTTTTAGCTTGAGATGTTAAACCTTTGCATATTCATTCTTACTGTATTATATTCTCTATAAAAATTACCTAAGAAATTCTATAGTATTGATGGGATAATATATCTGGGTATTTGTATCCTTGTTTAAATTCTTTAGAAGTGTAGATTTATATAATGTGCCTAACAAGTCACCCTATTATTTAATCTATTGTTTAGTCAAGTATCATTTTTTTTAACTTTCTGGTATATTTTCCATTTGTGTCCCCAGGTCTCTATTTTATTTTTTATATTATGTCTAATAATATTTTTATCTCTTTATTTTATTTTATTATTATTTTAAAAAATACTTTTATTTAAACACTGTGATTACAAAACATGATTGTATTTGGGTTTCAGTCATAAAAAGAACACCCCCTTCACTAGTGCAACATTCCCATCACCAATGCCCCCATCTCACTTCCCCCGCTCGCCTGTATTCAAGACAGGCTTTCTACTTCCCTTCACTCACTGACATTGTTATAATAGTTCTTAGAGTAGTTATTTCTGTAACTGCACTCACCTCTCTTTGTGGTGAGTTTTATATTGTGAGTCAATACTTCTGGCACTTGGAAATTATTTCAATAATGTCTTTTATTTTTCTTAAAATCCATAGATGTGTGAGACTATTCTGTGTATGTCTCTCTGACTTATTTCACTCAGCATAATAGATTCCATGTAAATCCATTTATAGAAAAATTTTATGATTTCATCTCTCCGGACAGCTTCATAATATTCTATTGTTTATATGTACTACAGTTTCTTCAGCCATTCATCTGTTGAAGGACAACTTGGTTGTTTCCAGGTTCTGCTATTGTAAATAGTGCTGCAATGAATATAGGTGTGAGGAAGGGAGTTTTGTATTGCGTTTTTGTGTTCCTGGGGCATATTCCTAGGCATGGTAGAGCTGGATAATATGGGAGCTCAATTTCCAGGTTTAGAGGAATATTCATATTTTATATAAGGAATAAGTTTACATTTGGCATGTGGCCCTAGAATTTCATTTTTGCATGAAGTCCTTTGCCATGTAGCCCCACCCCTGAGTCACCATGTTGGACCAGCCGTGATGACTAAAGCAATACCAACCAAGTGACCCTGCAGACCACTGGAACACAGCGTGGGAGAGCCAAAACAAAGCAAGAACAGTCTAGAAACGGAAAAACAGGACTTCTCATGATAGTAATTTTATATTTTTAATATATATTGAGAAGGTTGCAATTTGATCTTTAGCTCTTTCCTTGATGAGAAATCTGAAGGTTAAAAAATGTAAAGAGTCCAGGCTTGCTTTCAATCCCATTTTCTCTCTTGAACATGTATTTCTCTCTGTATTTTTGCTTGCTTATTTCCAATATGGAGAAGCCCATATTCTCTCTTGAACACACACTTCTTTCTTCTTTCCCCTCACATCTTACTAAGTAAGATACAGCAAAAACACCCATGCTTCATGAGAGAGAGAGAGACAGAGAGAGACAGAGAGAGACAGAGAGAGACAGAGAGAGACAAAGAGAGACAGAGAAGATGAAAGATTCCATTAGAAATTTACTGTATTTTCCTAAAAATTCTACATTTTTTCTTCATTAAACTCAGGGGGCTTCCTCATTTAAACTATGTCAAATTAATGGCAAAATTGAGGAAAAGTATTAAAAAGGCATTGTTTGTTTGAGGTATCAAGAACATAAATTTCTCAGGAGTTTTTATTGTCAGTTAAATGATTAAATCACAGAATATATATGTGTGTCTGTGTGTGTGAGACTATTTTGCAAAAATAAAATACAAAATGTCAAATCTGTTCTTCTCTCTCAGCCATGCTATTTAGAAAGCTTAATTATTTTTAACTTGTAGGTGTTAATGTATCAATTCTAAGCACTATCAGACCAAGTACATAAGAAAAGTTTTGGATTTGTAGTAGCTTTATTGAGTTGTTTCCCTTACCAAGATATATATATATATATATATATATATATATATATATATATAATAAGTTATATATATAATAGTAAGCTGCCAATTTATACACTAATACAATGGGAAATTGAATTGTTAATTAATTATTATTTTATTTTAATTTTTGTTTTGGTGTAACCCCTGATTATCTGTATTGCGTTTATTCCTAGCTCTTCCTCAGGAATACTCTGGCAAAGCTCAGGGGACAATGTGGGGTGGTAAGCATAGAATCTGTGTCCTTTGCATGTACCTAGGTAGGGGTGTGGTCTTTTCCATGGCTGAGGAAAGAGGGCAGTCAGTCTGAGCAGATATTTTAATCTGCACATTGGTGGTCTTCTTGGGTGAAATCATTATCCTCATAATTTCATATGCTGTCAATGACCAGACTAAGTATTTAGAAAGATTTGCTTTGTAATCTGGGATGTGACTGCAATTGCCTTCAAACTTGCGAATACAGTTCCTGAAGAAGAAACATGTACTAAAAGACATGCTTTCCACACATGACAGGTAAAAGGGAAAGTTGCCCCAAGTACTAATTCCAGAAGTAGAGACCCCCCATGTGATTTATTCATTAACATTATAAAATTCTGATTAAAATTAAATGAATCCTATTACTTTATTGAAATATAATTGGCAGTAAATGAAATGAAGATCTTTCCATATTGCCTTTAGATTATGGGATGTCATGTCCATGTTATTACTTGAATCTTATATCCCAGATTGTTTCAAGCAAAAAATGAGAAGGAAAAATATGTGTCTCCTCAAAAATCTTATTGTCTACTTAAGGGAAAAGATTTTTTATCCTCTTCCAATCATTGCTGTTAGAACAGTTTGAGAGAACCTCAGAAGTCACACACACATACTAATTTGGGATCAAGCAGAGTTAAGGAGTACACACACACACACACACACACACACACACACACACACACACACACACACACATACAGTGATATAGAGGTCAAAGGTAAGGGCTTTACATCTAAGGCAGGTGCTTAGGCACTGATGAACATCCCTAGGCAAGAAAAAGCATCATGTCATGACAAAGAAATATTCTATCATACTGGTTGGTTCAGTATGTGAAAATAACATAGAAAGGGAGTTTTTGTTTTTGATTTTTTATTATGAATATTTTTTTTAAAGTTTTGAAGGAGTCAATATAAACTGAGTATACAAGTGTGTTTACATTGAGACATGAAGGATGACTAGACAAAATCAAATGACAGTTCCTCAAGTTTAGGAAACATTGCTGTCAAATTTCTCTGGAGAGGTAACAGACAATCTGACATGTTAGCTGACTGGGCAAAGCACCAAGTGAATGGATTTCAAAAAATGTTAGCTAGCTTTTTTTTAATGATTTTTATTTCTACTATTACTACCATCACTGGTCATGATAAATAATTGCAATTGCAAATTTTATGTTTGTAAAAGAAAAAAGCTAAAAAATTGTTGAGCCTAATAAAATATATTAAAATCAGTAAAATTTTGCTTATTATGATGTCTGCATGGGTGAAGAAATACTAAACCATTACAAGAAAACTATAAAGTTACTGCTTCTGACAAGAAGGCAATTAGAGGCTTCCAAGTAAAATATATTATATTGTTTCAACATGTAGTTTGTAGATTTTTTCCAAGCAAATTTATAGGGACAAAGATTAAAATATCTTTCTACTTCTGTCCAAATGCATTTTGTTACTAGAGAAATCGTCCCAAAATATATGTTCAATCTTAGAAATAAAATGGAAGTATTTTCATTAAAATGTATATTCCTTGGTAATTTGTTTTTCATGTATGGTGGTTGTCAGTTCAAGTTGTATAGATTAATTTGTTTGATGACCAAGAATATAAAATTCTAAAACAATATTTTGTTGTTTTTTTGGACCATAGATCTCAGGGCTTACTCCAGGCTCTTAGCCATGGGATATTTCCTTGTAGGCTCAGAGGACCATATCTTTTTCTGGGAATTAAACCTGGGACATACCCATGTAAGACAAGCACCCTACCCACTGAACTATCTATCTACTCCCTAAAATAATAAGTAAGATGGTAATTTAATTACCATCAACTTATTCTATAAATAAAATATTTGTCATGTGTAGGCAAAGTAAGGTACAAGAGAAGTGGTATTGGTGACTAATATCTAATCAAAGAGAATTAAAATAAAATATATAAAAATCCGGGGTTGGAGTAATAGTGCAGCAGTAGGCCGTTTGCCTTGCATGTGGCTGATCCAGGACAGACCTCAGTTCAATTGCCGGCCATCCCAATATGGTCATCCAAGCCAAGAGTGACTTCTGAATGTAAGCCAGGAGTGACTTCTGAATGTAAGCCAGGAGTAACCACTAAGGCTATACCAGGTGTAGCCTCCCCCCTAAAAAATATAAATATAAAAATTACATGATGTACTTAAACATATACCATATATAATGGTGTGGGCAATATAAAAAATGATTTTGCAAACATATTTACTCCTATAATAAACTATAAGCTATTCATATCTCTTTCCTATATTGAACTAAGTAAAATTATGAAATAAAAATGCTTAATTTCACCTTCTCCTGAGGATCATTTGTCAAGGCATTGTTCTTAACATTTGTCAGCCCAATTGTTTCACAAAAATAGAATTAATCCACATTCCAAAGACCTAAAACACTTGTATATCCAGTACAAATTTGGCAGCATACTAAAAGAAAATAGCAATGCCATTTGAATGTATATCTATGAAAAAAACTACAAATATTTGATGTTTTCTTATTATAACAAATAATAAAGTTAGTAAAATGAAAGGATATATGAGGTAATTTAATGATTTTTTTTATAAATTACAATTTTGATTTGTTTTATTGTGATCACATGAATTTGACATATTTGGCAAAATTGCTTGTAAAGTTGCCCAAAATGTGTAAGAGCATCCTCAAATAATGATTCTGTCTCCTAATTAGACGTATATTAAATATCATCCAGTTATACGGTAATTTATCAGAATTAGATATTTAAATACTATTTAAATAAGACTTGAAGGGTAATATTATTAATATGGCTATTAATATATAACTAAAATATGTTTAATAAAAACTGCAAAATCTTCATAAACATTTATCAAGTTTCAACTATGTTTTAAGTATTATGTCAGATATTATGATAAATACAACTTTTTCTTAAAAGAATTCACACTTTGGAAAAAAATTGTCAATAAACAAAACCTAAAAGAAAACATAGAAGTTATAAATAAAATTATTAAAATATAATGCAGAATCCTGTTAAATTTATACTTTTATGGAGAAGTTGCCATAGGAGGGAGAAAAGAAATTTAATTTTAGTATGGAATAGAGTTTATTAAATATGATTTTTATAGAATAAGAGTAAGGAGTTACAGAATCTATGAAACCTTAAAATAATTTAGAATTATATAATTATCCTTAGCAATAAATATTTACAAATCAAGGTAAAATTATAGGCTGAATAGACTTTTCTGAATGTTCTCTTCAAAATTCTCCCAGGAGGTTCTAGCAATCTTGAAAGTACTTTTAGTGTATTTAAAGCTTATTATCTTTTTTGTGGAAGGATTGATGTGTTACTTATTGTAAATGAGAACTCTACTGTACCATTCTTGTAAACCTTAATACATTTTAAGTAAAATATATTGAAGACATATTTTATTGCTATTTTATAAAATGATTCTTGAGCTGATATAGAAAAATGATGAAGTTGAGCAAATAATCATATAATACTCATCCCAAAGTTTCACAACTGAAAGTTAAATTGTACTTATTGATGTATTTATTAATTGTTTCATTTTTCTTCTTGAAGCACTGATATGTTTAGCCAAATATATATCATTAATGTACCTTTGAATGTGTTGTTTGTGAGGTTCCACAACAAAATATTGATTGCAGATACTTTTTTGGCTATATTGGTACTAGAAAAATATGAACAAAATGCTCTGAGGGAAAGACCAAACTTCTGCTATGCTATTTTGCCAGAGCCTTTGTCCCTCTTAAGCCAACAAGGGTAAAGTTAGGTGTCATCTCACAACAAAATGCACTTTGTCATTGTCAAACCACAAGAAGTTTATTTCCTGAATCACTAATAAAACTAGAGAATGTCAAGTCTCATTAACCCCAAATATGAGCAACTATGTTTTAGATGAGTATGAAACATGGAAAAACAAAGTTTATTGTGAGAAAGCAAGTTAAACATGCATAAAAATGGCCATGGCTAGCCATATGTAAACAAAGCCATATATGGAAACAAGGATCATAGGTGACTAAATCTACATTCCAAGTACTTTACCTAGACCCTCAGAAATTTATTAAATTCTAACAAATAAGAGAGGGGATTAGAGAGATAGAATAGGGGTTTGGTTACTTCCCTTGCATGCAACCAACCCTATTATAACCTTGGTATAGTCCCCTCCACAAAACCAGGAGTGATTCCTGAACAAAGAATCAGGAATATGCTCTGAGTACCGCTGGGAATAATCTCAAAAGAAAAAACATATCTGAGAGGTACAGGATGGAGAAAAACCTGAACTAAATGAAGATTAAACAAAGTAATATTGATGATTTAATTTTCAAAACCTCAGTAGCTCCTCAATTGCATGTAACATTTCTTCCTGGCCTCAAAACCTACTTGGAAGTTCCCTGTGTCTGCCCAGGATACTTCTTAGGACCCCATGATGCAGATCCCAATCTATTTTGTCAACTAGGTGCATCAAGAACTCTCTTCCCTTAATGCCCTACTGTCCATGCACCACTCTATATTGCCCACCACTAAACAAACTCAAACAAAACAACTCCAAAACACATTGTAATCAAAACGACAAAATAAAAAAGACAAAAACATACTTCTTAAAGCAACAGTAGAACAAATTCCCTCAAATATAAAGGAAACAACATATGAATGGCAACAGACCTTCCACATGGTATTTTACAAGCCAGGAGAGAGTGGAATGACATACTCAAAGTATTGATTTTAAAAAAAATTCAGCCTAACAGCTAAAAGAAATAAATGAAACTAAAAAAAAAAAATTCAGCCTAGAGTCCACTATTCTTCAAAGCTATCATTTAGAATTAAGGGAGGGTTAAGTATCTTTCAGACAAACATAAACTAAAAGCATTCATGACAACTAAACAAATCCTCCAAGAATTATGGAAAGGCCATCCATAAAAAAACAGACATTTACAAAAACATGGGGCTGGAGCAGTGGTGCTAGAGGTAAGGTGTTTGCCTTGCAAAGTTTGATCCCCGGCATCCCATATGGTCCCCCAAGCCAGGAACAATTTCTGAGTGCATAGCCAGAAGCAACCACTGAGAGTCACTGGGTGTGGCCCTTAAAAACCAAAACAAACAAACAAACAAAAAAACCCAAACAATTAGATTTCACATACATTAACAAAAATGGCAATATAGCTCTCTATATCATTAATTTATCTCAATTTTAATGAACTAAACTCCAAGAAAATTCACAGAGTAACTGGATGAATCAGGAAAGAAAATCTATCCATTCCCTGCCTACAGGGCATACACCTAAACCTAAGGGTTAAATACAGATTCAAAGTTAAAGGCTGGCTCATTAGAGGATGAGATATCTCAGATTAATTTAAAGAATCAGTTTTTTTTCATGATACAATGAATTTATGTGCATCTAGAATGGCTCAAGTCACTCAGGAGACATAATCTAGATGATCTAGAAAAAACTTTTTTCAACTCACAAACCATATCTGCTTTTTTGTTTGTTTGCTTGCTCATTTATTTTTCATTTGTTTTATGGCTACTGATAGCTGTTCTAAGAGCCTACTTTTGGCTCTGCACTCTGGAATCATACTTGGAGGTATTTGGGGTAATGAGGATTTAACCTGGGTTGGCCACATGCTCGTAAATACTCTACCTGCTGAACTATGGTTAAATTACTTAATTCTATTCTTTTGTTGGGACCTGAATTCTGAACAAGGAGGGACGTCATTTTGTATGGACCACATGATACAAGCCACATGTTAGGTCTTCACAAGCTTATTTCCAAAGACCCCAACCCAAGCTACCTGGCCATACTAGGTAGCCTATCAGGGAAGAACAAGGGAGCAGTAGGAAGGTAACCCTAGACAAGAGCCAATCATTTTAAGCATCATCAGAAAGCTGGAATCTCCCTATATCCATTCCCTATAATAATCTTCATCATGACCTTGGGTGGGGCTCATCTCTTTCCTAGAATGGCTCTGTCTAGCCAGGCTGGGGGGGGGGGTGGTCTTTTTGGCAGATGGATTAAAGTATTGAGCTTTATTCCAGTTGTGTGGTCTCATCCTTCTCCTCTGGAACCCAACACTTCCAGCATTATAAAAAAATTAATTTTGCATTTTTTGGGGGGTGCACACCTGTTGACACTCACGGGTTACTCTTGGCACTCAGAAATCACTCCTGGCTTGAAGGACCATTTGGGATAGCCGGGGGGGATCAAACCTAGGTCTATCGTAGGTTAGCGTATACAAGGCAAATGCCCTACCACTTGTGCCATTGCTTCAGCCCCAATATCATAATTTTTTTTAGCAGTATGAAGAGTATAATAAGTTAAGTTGGTAATTTATCATTATGCTTTTTAAGTTCTCAAAGCATGACCATATAAAAATATCATTAAGGCCCAGGTATAGTACATGTAAAAACAATTTGTCGTTATTTTTATGACAGTGCTCTGTATTTGAAACTTTTAAAATGCTGTGCATTATTCTTTATTTGACTTTACAAGATCTTTTAAAAATCACAATTATATGAGCAATTCAAGCTTAATACTCCTCATAAGAGAAAAATTTCAACTAAAGTATTTCTTCCCTTTAATTAGTACATATAACTTCAATAAATTATATAATTACAAAATTACATCATTCTATTTTTGCTGTTGTACTAGAAATACTGTTAGATATTTTAGCTGTAGTTTCCCTCTGTTCTCAGTTGTTTACATAACATTATGTATATATGCTTTTAAAATTTTGCTTGCATATTTTATATAACACGTTGCACTAAAATTTGCCTTTGAAGACAATTAAGTACAATTGTCATACAAACACCATTGACAGCTAAAGGTAGAGAAAACAAGTTTTGAGTTATATTTTGTTAAGTATTCTGGAAAGTCATTGCTGTTTTAAAGTACAGTAATACTCTGTCTTTGTCTCTCGTCTTTATGTCTCTACCTTTGTCTCTATCTCTGTCTGACTATATCTGTCTGCCTGTCTCTCTCACACAGACATACCCACATAGGTCTCCTATCATGCTGGGAAATCTCACAAGATTACAAAATAACCTTAAATTGGTATATCGGCAGCGTAGGTAGCATTACCAACTAGTGCACATTCTAAGACTGCAAAGCTCTGAACTTTTACAATCGCACTTTTTTTTCCCCGCTAAAAACATCTTTTTCCCCGCTAAAAACATCTTTTTCCCCTGGCCCAATTTGTAAACCCATAGTTTCCTTGAAAAGTAAAACCCTGCACTTGACAGTTTCAAATTTCCCTTTCCCTATTTCCATTATAGACTAGCCTGACTTTGGGAACACTAAGAATTTCAGAGAATTGAGTTCCAGAGAGAAACTCCTACTGGAATAAAGCCTGCCTATCCAGGAACGAGAGGACAGCTTTTCTCGCCCCTGCTAATGAAGAGCTAGGCTAAAGTCTCCTCTTGGGGTTTGCAGTAATACTCTCATGGAACATTCATTTACAGAAGCTGCTGACTTAACTCCACAGTCTCCCTTTCCCATAGCAAGTTGTCTACAAAGACAGTAAATTTAAGGGGTCATGATAATGATGTCTCCCAAGACACAGAATAAAATGTTGCAAGTTCTCACACCCCATTTCAAACTCTCCTATGGACTGTTGATGGCAAATGTGTGTATCTTGAAGAGGTCACCTCCAAGAAGTTTTTACACAGTAACTGTGTAAATAAAAGCCATTTTCTGAGCCTCTCTTTCAAATGCAGTCAAAGTTGACGTTGCTGTGCCTTGCAACAGAATTAAAGTGAAGGATTGTAAATAAAAACAAGTATTAGTTGTCCCATTACTACTTATACTTAAGTTATTAGTATGAGCATTTTAAGAGACACACATTTAGTTTTTCCTAATGGTCTCATTTATTTTATTTATTTATTTATTTATTTATTTATTTATTTATTTTGGTTTTGGGGCCACAGCCGTTTGATGCTCAGGGGTTACTCCTGGCTATGCGCTCAGAAGTCGCTCCTGGCTTGGGGGTACCATATGGGACGCCGGGGGATCGAACCGCGGTCTGTCCTATGCTAGTGCTTGCAAGGCAGACACTTTACCTCTAGCGCCACCTTCCCGGCCCCATGATCTCATTTATTAATAGAGTCTTCCAGGGAGAAAGAGAGACAGAGAGGAGAGAAGGGAAAAAAAGATAGAAGGGTGGAAGAAGGAACAGATAAACTACTAAACAGAAAAGTCCATTACAACTACCAGGACAAAGAAATTATGAAAAGTGTTTTGTGTCTTCTCTCACACTAGGCTTTTTTTCGGTTATTTGATAAAGTTTCTGAGTCTTCTCTTAATAATTGTATTATGGAACTAAAATATAAAGCAAGATCCTCTAGATGCAAGAAAATTGAACTGAAGTAATCCATACTGTTGACTGTGAAGAGTTTCTTTGTTGTTGGTATTTTTCCCCCTCCTGAGTACTGTCCATCAGTAGGAGGTCAATTTATGTTCTCTTTAAAATGGATAAAGCCAACAGTTTGTCTTTCTTTTCTGCTCTATTTTTAAAAAGCTAACTCCAAAGAGTATGAACAAACTTAATATACAGACTTCAGGAATGATTTTCTCTAAAGAGGATGCTTTATGCCCAGAAGTGGATCTCTCACCAATACTCATTTTCAGGAAACTGGTTTGTGCTTCTCTGTAACACCAGCTCTTTTAATAGCCACAGGAAGAATTAGTTAAAAATTGACTTTGAATGTAATTCATTTGCTACAAAGTGGTCTTTCACCCCCTGCTCTTCTCTTTCACTCACATCGCATCTTCCTTTATAGTCCTTTGTTAAAAAATGAACTGCACAGCAAAAGCATGTGTGGATAAGGATTTCTGAATACCATCACGCACACCATGGTGTTCCCAGCACCAGGCCATTAATGCACCAAGACTGGTCTATGCTAGATGAGGGACTTGAGGAAGTTAAGAGGAGCAGCTGGCTAAAGAGAGCCCCAGGGATGATTTTCCAGAGACATTTACTTACCTGGGAAGAAGAAAGCAATAGTCTTTAGTATGCTGGGTCTCCTCCAGGCTCCTTATACTCCTCTCCAAGGGCGGGGCTTGCTGGATATGCTACTAATTTCTGCATCACTGTCTTATTCACTCAATACAGGTAAAATAAAATAGAAAAATATATTTTCTGTTTCAGATTAAAATAATGATTGATTAGGGACAAGTATCTTGTAGAGCCAGTTTTACATTTGAATTGAATCCCACTTGAATTTTCTTGAAGCACTTATTTGAATTGGAAAAAAAAAGTGTTTAAATCCAAATTTCTTTTTAAAAAAATAGCACCCAATTATTTTTTTTTCTTTTCTGAAAAATACCATCACAGATACTAAGAAAGAAATGGAAAGAAATTGAAGTGGTGGAAAGTAATTTTAGGCACGTGTGTAAAGTTTTTAAGCTTCTCAATAAACTGGAAATTTTAAGGTTTTTGCTATTGGCTAAAGGATAAGCAAGTACAATTGAAGTACGGAAGAGTGATCTTTTAGATTATGGTAGATGTTTACTTGTATGCGAGCTAACAAGTATTATGCCTAATATCGACCATAAGTAAACAAATTAGACATAACGCAACTTCTCTTTGGTCAAATATAATGTATGTTCGATTTCAGTCACATGAAGATTCTAATTCTTAAATGCCATGGAGTATTTTATCAAGTTTTCCTCAATATAACATAGATTCAGATCAGATATCTAGGTTTTTAATATATTTTGTAGGGGCCACACCCGGCGACGCTCAGGGGTTACTCCTGGTCTTTCCTGGGCAACCAGGAGCAAGGCAAATGCTCTACAGCTATCCTATCACTCCAGCCTCTGTTTTTAATTCTTTTTTCTTCTTTTTTGGGGAGGGAGTCACACCCGGTGACACTCAGTGGTTACTCTTAGCTATGCGCTCAGAAATCACTCCTGGCTTGGGGGACCATGTGGGTTGCTGGGGGATCGAATCACAGTTTGTCCTAGGTTAGTGCATGCAAGGCAAACGAGCTATTGCTTGTGCCACTGGTTGGCCCCTTTTAATACATTTTTATTTAACTTTTGTGCATGGTGTTAGAAAGGGTCTGAATTGTCCTGTGTTTTTTTTTTTGTTTTGTTTTGTTTTATTTATTTATCTATTTTGCATCTGACCAACTATATTTTTCTATATCATTTGTTAACAGATTTTCCTTTATCTTTCCGTTGTCTTCTTCAAATTTTTTACCCTTATACAAGATTTACTGTCCATGTATATGTGAATTTGTCTCTAGGCTCTTGATTCTATTTATTTATTCATTTATTTTTGTTTTTGGGCCACACCCAGTGATGCTCAGGGGTTATTCCTGGCTATGCTCTCAGAAATCGCTCCTGGCTTGGAGGACCATATGGGATGCAGGTGGATCAAACCATGGTCTGTCCTATGTCAGCCGCAAGCAAGGCAAACGCCCTTCCACTGGCCACCACTGAGGCCCAATTCTATTTTTTAACCTAAGTCTGTCCTATCTCAGCTGTTGTAAGTACTACACTTTTCAAGTATTCAATTGTTCAACTAAATGGAAACAGAGATAAACAAATGGTACTACATTTAACTAAGACACTTTTGCACCACAATATAAATGACAAACAGAATGAAAAACACTGTACAGACTAGGAAAAATATTTTCCACCACTCTTCTTCTAATGGATTAATATTTAATATATAAAAAGCACTGATGGTAGTACTTTATAAGAAAACAAAACACAGGCTGGAGAGATAGCATGGAGGTAAGGCGTTTGCCTCTCATGCAGAAGGTCAGTGGTTCGAATCCCGGCGTCCCAGATAGTCCCATGAGCCTGCCAAGAGCAATTTCTGAGTTTAGAGCCAAGAGTAACCCCTGAGCACTGCCAAGTGTGACCCAAAAACCAAACCAAAACAAAACAAAACAAAAGAAAAGAAAGAAAACAAAACAACCAAATCCATCAAAAATGAAGTGAAGAGATAACATACATTCAAGTGGTTTTAAGGCAAATAAAATTTTCTGCATCACTGTACATCATGAAAATGCAAATAAAAGCAATAAAATATCTCACATCAAAGACTGGCTCACATGGAAAAGAGCAATAGCAACAAGTGTTAGCATTGATATGGAGAATTTAAGGAATTGGGTGGTGGGAAGTGGATATAGGTTATAGAATTATTGTTGGAACATTAGATTCCCGAAACTCAATAATAAAGAATTTTAAATTACAGTTTCTTAAAAACAAAAGACTCTAATCCTCCTACAAAAAAATTATACCTCTAATTAGTTTCCCAATGTAAACAACTCAGTGATTTCCACTTATATAAGATGATTCTCCATAGTCTTTAATAATAGATTTATAACTGCCTATTTTATTAGTATGATAGTCTTAATTCTAGTTAGTTCTTTCATATGTTCACTTAGCAGCAAGTATGATGACTAGTTCTCAAAGATAAACTGATTAAATATTTAGATAAATAAATTTTAAACTATAATAATAGATGATCAGATTTAAAATTAATAATTATATTAGTTTTATGGAAGGTAAATTATACTTAAGATTAATACAGCATATATAAATAACATACTGGTTGTCTCAAAGTAATAACTAAAATAACCCATTCTACCATCAGATACTCATATTTTAGTATTTAAAAAATGGTACAAGACTTTCTCAACTGAAGCCACATGGTTCCCAGTAGATCCTCCAGTATATTTTAGAGGGGACACAGGTAAACTTTGTGTCTGTGGACAGTCAGAGCATAGGACTATGAGACCAAACAAAAGAATGGGAGGCCACAGATGTAATGAGGTCATAACATTGACCTGTTTGTTGAGAATATTGGTTTAAGGATTGGGCATATGAATCATAGTTAAAATTAATAAATGGAAATATATTATATGAAAAAGCAGGCATAATTAAGCTTGTCAAGATTATCTTAAAATCACTCTTTAAGAAAATCATATCCAGAAAAATACCTACACCAAGAGTTATTTAACTTCTGAATTAAATTAATTATTATTTAATTACTTGTTTAAAGGAACAATATCCTATTTCAAAACTGGAGACTGGAGTGATAGTATAGTGGGGAGAGAGAGTGAGAGAGAGAGAGAGAAAGAGAGAGAGAGAGAGAGAGAGAGAGAGAGAGAGAGAGAGAGAGAGAGAGAGACCCCGAGGAGACCTAAGAAAGCTGGAATTAACTCACACTTTCTGGATGGAGTTAATTACTGGACCTTGGCACAAAAGAAGGAGCATAAGCATGGTTTCATAATCTTCCTAAATTTAGTACACAGCAATTGGAGATTAGCAGGGTTTAAAGAACTGGGATTTGGAAGGCAGAGTACTCACAAAGAGAAACTATTCAGAGAAAGAAATTTAAAATATCTACAAAAGTGTCACCTTGATTCCTTGAATACTAATCTTTAGTTACAAAGAATGACTCTACAAGGCCAAGCAAGGAATAACTATTAAGAAAATACAACCATCATACATATATAAGATGATAATCTTCTAAAAATCTCATGGGTTTAGGAATAGGTTGAGTTTAAAAGCAAATAGACCTCTTAGAACACACAATGCATTCTATAGAAATGGCAAAATAAATCATATTAGAAGTAAAATTAAAGGGCGAAGTTACTCTAGATTTCTATAGTCATCTTGTAATGGCTAAATAAAAAAAATAGTAGTAATGAATGTGTGTGGACCTAATAATATAGACTTGTAATGAATAAAGTTAGACAAAAGACAAATCCACTATTTTGACAGAATTATTCCATTTCTCACTCTGTTTTATCAGTCAAATACAGAGAATTATTTAATAATTTTGAAAAGATATAAACTAAAATTATCTAAATGGTCAAGAATGGAGATTTTTTATAAAGATACTAACTCAATAATAGAAGAAAACATATACATTTTAAGTGCTGATAGCCAAATAGCTGAAATTTTATTATATGTCCACATACAGAAAGAAAAAAAACATTATACTGCCAATAATATTTAAGTTGATTTGTGTGTACCATGAAATTTCACTTGTCTCCCTTCCTCTTCCCTCTTATTTCCCTCCCCTCCCTTCCCCTCCTACTTTCCTCTCTTCTGCTTTCATCTCTTCTACACTCCTCTCTCCTCTCCTATCTACCTCTTCTCTCCCCTTTCTTCTCCTCCATTCCTTTTCCTTTTCTCCCTTCCATTTTTCTCCCCTCCCCTCTCCTACTCTCTTCTTATTTTGAGTGTGTGTGTGTGCGTGTGTGTGTGTGTGTGTGTGTGTATTGGGTACATACCTGACTATGCTTAGGGCTTACTCTTGGCTCTGCATTCAAGGATTACTCCTGGAAGTTTAGGGGGCACTATGCAGTACCAGGTATCAGGTATCTAAATGTGATTAGGTACACATAAAGCAAGCAACGTAACACCTTATAATGTCTCTCTCAACTGGGTCTTTTATTTTAAAATAGTAAATTTTTATATTTATAAAAATAATTCAAATGAATGCCATTTCTAAAATACAAACTTACAATAACCCCAGGTAAAATCACGAGAAGAAGAGTCACTCAAATTTAAGAATTTCTTAGATAGGCTATAAAAATCAGTAACAACAATAATTTTTACATGTTTTCAAAACTCAAATCTATTTTAAAAACAAACCCTAAAGAAAATTTAAAAAGAACCTTGTAAAAATTAGGAGCAATTATTTTTATGTATATACCTTTAAATATATAATAGATAATGTGATATAATAATATGATATAATAAATATAATATAATTAATATTATATTATAATATATTATATATTACTTATATAATATATTAAATGTCAAATATATAATATAACATAAATTATGCTTTAATCATGAAAATTCAAATAGCAAAGCAAAACCTAATTTTGCAAAAAGGTATGTGAAAAGCCAATAAAATATGAGGAGATGCTAAATATCTTGAATGGTTAGGGAACTTCAATGAAAATGACCATATTATATCATACCAAATAGATAGAATAATCAAACTTTAAAAAGATCCATTGCACCAATTACTGGTGAGGATTTATAACAAGTGATATTCCCATACTTAGTTGCTGCAAGTTTGACAATGTTCAATGAATAAACCACTCCAAAAAAAGTTTAACAAGCATTCATATTTAAGTCTAGCATAGTAACACTAAATGGGAAACAAACCAAGAATCCTTTTGTCATTTGACTACATTATCTATCAATATCAACTAACAAAGAGTAAATTAAAAACACTCACACACTCACACAATTGAAGGAATAACAATTTGGTACATGTGACAACACAGAGAATCTCAAGTTTGGTTTGTGCAAAAATCTAGGTCTCAGAGTATGTAATTTTTTTCTTATTTTCCCACAAATAAAAGTAATATATAGTAAGAGAAGATTAGTTTACACAAGTGCAAAGTAGTAGAGATTGGCATTCATGAAAGAACATTCAGCAGTAATAAATTTATTCCATAACTTATTCAAAACAGGATATATAATAATAATTTATGCAACAGATATGAGTTATTGGTTGATATTTCTGTATATATACAGTTAAATTTAAGGAACAAAAATTATTTGTGAAACAAAATAGATAGCACCACATTTTTTCCCTTGAGTATGTCCAAGTGGATCCTGAGAGGCCTCTGAACTCTTGTCATGTAACCTGAGTAACTCCAGAGTCATAGTGTTCGACCAGATGGACTACTTGGTCAACAATACCTGAGCACCACACGGCAGATCATCACCATCAAATGACATTGAGACTAAAGCCATCTTTAAGGAGGAAACAGCACTCTACAAACAAGTAGAAGCAGAGATAAACAGATGGAACTATATAAAGCTGAGAAGCTTCTGCACAAAGGAGATAGTGCCCAGAATACAAAAGCCACCCACTGAGTGGGAGAAACTATTCACCCAATACCCGTCAGATAAAGGACTAATATCCAAAATATATAAGGTACTGACAGAAATTTACAAGAAAAAAAAATCTAACCCCATCAAAAAATGGAGAGAAGAAATGAACAGACACTTTGTAAAAGAAGAAATGCAAATGGCCAAAAGGCACATGAAAAGATGCTCCACATCACTAATCATCAGGGAGATGCAAATCAAAACAACTATGAGGTACTACCTCAAGCCACAGAGATTGGCACACAACACAAAGAATGAGAACAATCAGTGCTGGCGGGGATGTGGAGAGAAAGAAACTCTTTTTCACTGCTGGTGGGAATGCCATCTAGTCCAAACTTTATGGAAAGCGATATGGAGATTCCTCCAAAAACTGGGAATTGAGCTCCTATATGATCCAGCTATACCACTCCTAGGGATATACCCGAGGAACACAAAAATACAATGCAAAAATCCCTTCCTCACACCTATATTCATTGCAGCACTATTTACAATAGCCAGACTCTGGAAACAACCAAGATGCCCTTCAACAGATGAGTGGCTAAGAAAACTGTGGTACATATACACAATGGAATACTGTGCAGCCGTCAGGAGAGATGAAGTCATGAAATTTTCTTATACATGGGTGTACATGGAATCTATTATGCTGAGTGAAATAAGTCAGAGGGAGAGAGATAGATGCAGAATAGTCTCACTCATCTATGGGTTTTAAGAAAAATGAAAGACACTTTTGTAATAATTCTCAGAGACAAAAGAGATGAGGGCTGGACGGTGCAGCTCATGACATAAATCTCACCACAAAGAGTGATGAGTGCAGTTAGAGAAATAACTACATTGAGAACTATCCTGACAATGTGGATGAATGAGGGAAGTAAAAAGCCTGTCTCGAGTACAGGTGTGGGCTGTGGGGGAAGAGTGAGATTTGGGACATTGGTGGTGGGAATGTTGCACTGGTAAAGGGGGATGCTCTTTACATGACTGAAATCATACAACTACAATCACTTTGTATTCAAGGTATTTAAATAAAGATAATTAAAAAAAGAAAAAATTATCAATTTGCTACAATTTTTGCATGGTTTTATTTTGATATTTGATTAACTATCAGTTTTATTACATATAGAAGAGAACTTTGATATATTGGATATTTATTTGAGGATATTAATAACACATATTTGACACTAGTGCTGCAAAATTTGCTTTTGGGGGCTTAAACTTAATATTATAATATTATAATATAATAATATTAGCATATAAACCCCCAAATTAAGTTAATACATAACTCTATTGTATTTTTGTTTATTATTTATTTTATTAATGTATCAGAACTTGAAATACTGTCAAATATACCTTTTACTATATGTAATTCAAACACTCCACCATACATATAGTATTCTCTATTCAGTGTTCCAAGGGCCACTCCAAACTACATCCCTCCCATTTAAGCTCAGTTGTACAGACAAATCTCCAGTTCAGAGGACTTTGGCCAGTTGTTGCTTCCTTACTATGTTTATTTGGGAGATCTTTTCTGGAAAGAAACAAACAAACAAACATTGTGGAGGGACAGATACTAATACATATATCTATGATTAAAGCCAGACTACTAAAATTCCACAAAATAGTAATAAAATGAAAAGTTGAAACAAGTTCTTTGAGAAATAACTTTCTCTTAGTTGTAGATAAATAAACTAAAAATAGTATAAATTACTCATACTCATACATTTTTAAATTAAAATAAATTAATAAATCTATGCAATTAATTATCAAGATAGAAAAATTCAATGGAAAATATGAATAGGTTTATAAAAATATAAAATTATATTTTAATCTGAAATGAGAAAGATTTGTATTAGAAGATATATTACAATTAATAATATAAATAAGTATCTTTATAATGACTAAAATATTGTAATAAAAATCACTATAGCTACAAAAACTCACCTAATAGACAGGACATTTCCTTAAAATAAACATTAATTCATTATTTCTGGTGGCTTTCCTTGTACTAAAAAATGAATTGGACTTTCCTGAGAAAGAATATAAGTTAGTTTGGAGAGCAAGAGAGTGATTCCAGGCCATGGTTGCATTGATATGGGAAGTATAATAACATTATACATCAATTCTAGGGGCCAGAGAGATAACACAGTGGTAGGGCATTTGCCTTGCATGCAGCCAACCCAGGAGGGACCCGGTTTGATTCCCAAGCATCTCAAATGGTTCCCCAGTCTGCCAGGAGTGACCCCTGAGCACCTCAGGGTGTGGCCCCCAAGCCAATCAATCAATAAAAAAATAAATCAATTCTAAATTTTAGCACTATTGTAATTAAATATTATCAAAATTATAAAATATACAAACAGACCAACCTCTGTGGATAAGCATACTGATATATTTAATAGACAGAGCAAGATTTGGAAGAAGTCAGCAAATGAAAGATGCTCATCAACTTTGTAGCATGCCACTTTGCTATTCAAATATATTGTTTTTAGAAGCTTTTTTGTGGAGTCTTTAGGATTTTCGATAAATGGCATCATGTCATCTGCAAACAATGAGTGTGTCACTTCTTTCTTTCCTATGTGGATGACATTAATGTCTTTTCTTGCCTAATTGCTATGGCAAGTATTTAAGTACTATACTGAATAGAAGTGGTGAGAGGGGTCAACATTTTCTTGTGCCAGACCTTAGAGAAAAGTAAATTTTCCCCATTGAATATAAAGTTTGAAATGGGTTCATAATAAATAACAATATTGAAGAAAGTTCCTTCAATTCCTATCTTACTGAAAGTTTTATGAATGGGTGCTGGACCTTGTCAAATGCTTTCTCAGATTCTATTGATATTATCATATGAGTTTTTAACCTTATTGATATGGTATATTATATTGATTTACTTGCATATGTTAAACCATCCTTGATCTTGAAATTATTCCTTCTTGGTCATGGTGTGTAAGCTTCTTGTTGAGTTATTGGATTCTGTTTGCTAGTACTTTGTTGAGGACTTTTTCATCCATGTTTATCAAGGATATGGGACTATAGTTCTCTTTTATTATTGTCTCTTTGCTTTTGCTATCAGGGTAATATTGACATAATAGATAGTATTTGGGAGTGCTCCTGTTTCTTCAATTTTCTGGAAGAGCTTGAAGAGGATTGGCATTAGTTCATCTTTAAAGGTTTGAAAAAATTCATTAGTGAATCAATCTGGCCCTGAGCTTTTGATTTGGAGAAGTCTTTTGGTTACTTAATCAATTTACTAAATGTTAAATGTCTGTCCATGTATTCCAGATGATCTTGGTTTGAGGCCAGCGAGGTGGCGCTAGAGGTAAGGTGTCTGCCTTGCAAGTGCTAGCCAAGGATCAAGACCGCAGTTCGATCCCCCAGTGTCCCATATGGTCCCCCCAAGCCAGGGGCAATTTCTGAGTGCTTAGCCAGGAGTAACCCCTGAGCATCAAATGGGTGTGGCCCAAAAACAAAAACAAACAAACAAACAAAAAGATGACCTTGGTTCATCCTTGGAAGGTTGTAGGAGTCCAAAAATTTATAACTCCAGATTCTCTTTTGTGACATTGAGCTTCTCAAAGTAGTCTGATTAACATTTGAATTGCTGTAATGTCTGTAGTTACCTCCCCCTTTTCATTTCTGATTCTGCTTATTAATTTTCTCTCTCCCTTTCTTTGTGAATCTTACTAATGGTTTAACTATATTGCTTACTTTTTCAAAGAACCAGCTCTTGTTGTTTGGGTGTCCAGTTTTTAATTTTTGACTTAAGTTTTATTATTTCCTTATACTTGCTTACTTTCAGTTCATTTTGTTACACTTTTTCCAATTTCTTAAATTGTGACATTAATATTAATAATAACTAGAGATAATTAAAACAAATGTCAGGAGGTCCAGCTCAGGGTAGAAAGCTCAACACAAAGAGCAGTAAATGTAGCTGAAGTAGAGAAGGGTTTACTAGGACAATGATATTTGGAACTGATTACTTTGGACAAAGACTTCTTGCTGAAAGTGGAGAAACTAACAGGGAAGGCACCCCCCCATCAACAATAATGCAAACCACAGTATCAAAAAGCAAAGAGAGAGAGAAGCAAATTGCCCAACCTAGAGAGGGCAGAAAATTGGAGACATCCATTACAGGAAGGGTGAACTGATAAGAATGGTGTGCATTGTATGATTTAAATTTAATAATGAACAATTTTGTAATAATTTTTAACAATTTTATAAATAAAGCAATTTAAAAATAAATAAATCTATATTTAAATATAAATAAAAAAGAAAAATGCCCAAAGGCATAAATTTTAGTTATATTCATCATTCCCTCTTATAGGTCAAAAGGAATTTCATTATATATAATTTTAATGTTATGTCCTAATATAAGATAATATTTTGAAATTTTCTAATATTAAAATAATATTTTAATAATGATCATTTTAAGTCCACATCAGTTTTGTGTAACAGCCTATTTTTAAATGTTAATATGAGAGTTGGGAAAGTGCAAAGTCTATTTCCTTGTTGAATTCCAGCTTAAGCATATCTGAGGAAGAAATATGATTTCCTCCTAACAGCATTTTAGAAAAAAAAAAGAATAAAACCTCTTTAAATCTGAACCATATATTTATTTTATAATTAACACTCTAAAAATAAAATCACAGACAGTATGATTGCTAATAAGAGAACCATTGTAAAATAAGTTCACACTTAACAATAATTGGTCTACTTCTTCAATGCACTGTTTATAATAGCAATGTGAAAACAAACACTTTTTGTATGGAACATTTTGAAAATATTAGTGGTTGAAGTTTGATATATATTAGAAATCATAAAAGTCAAAGATGTCTTTTACCTACTATAGGAAATATAAAAAATAAAAAATTTAAGACATTGATTAATTAATATAGATAATTATATCTCAACCTTGGGGCTCTATGGTCTCATGAAGGTCTGCAAGATATTTCAAGTGCTCCACAAGTTAAAAAAATGTGTAAATGAGAGACATGGAGTAAGAGTAGGTATCTAATTAAAGGAAGAGGAGACTTGTGTCATGGCCTTCTTGGTCTGTATGTTAAGGGAATTCTTGGAATCCCTGTTCAGAAGGCGGGTGCATGGAGTTGGTGATGGAAAGTCAGAAAATCAGACACTCAGAAGTGAGCTTCAAAATCTGTTCTGCTTATTAAATTCTAAAGCTAAAATACTTAGACTAAATTTCTTGGCAGGCATCATAATTGCAGACATAATTGTTACTTCTCACATTGTTCCTAACAAAATGCACAGGGCAGGCTGCTCAGGGAAAACTGTATGTTTATCTTTACCAAACCAGGGCAGCCTCCAGAGGCCTAGGGAGCACACACCCAAAAAACTGTCAACTAGAGGCAGCAAAAGAGCGGCCGCGCACTCTTTCTAACCAATGAAACCCACCACAACACGCAGGAAAAACCACACTACAAGCGTGACAATGGGGAAACCTCGCAGGCAAACACCATGCACAGAGAATGAAGATGATAGCTCGGATGACCTAAAAAATTCCAACCATCTGATTAAACTCTCAATAAGGAACTTAAAATAGCAACATGGAAGAACTCAAAGAAAGCATAGATCGATCTGAACAGAAAGACAGAAATCAGAAAACTCCAAACTGAAATAACAGATCTGAAAAACACGGTAGCTCAACTGAAAACCTCAATGGATGGCCTCGCCAGCAGGGTAACAACAGCTGAGGAGAGAATCGAAGTACTGGAGGATGAGATGCAGAAAAACTCAACACAGCAGAAGAAATTGGAAAAGAACCTTAAGACAAATGATCAGGCAATGGAAAAAGTACTCAAGGAATGCAAAGAGATGAAAATAGAAGTCTTTGATAAACTCAACAGAAACAACATAAGAATCTTTGGAGTCCCGGAGACTCAGGTAGGATCTCCAGGAAGAATCAACTGTCAAAGACATCATCAAAGAGATACTCCCAGAGTTAAAGACTACATGCAATCAAATCCTGCATGCCCGAAGAGTACCAGCTAAAAGAGACCCAAAGAAAAACACCCCAAGTCACATCCTCATTATAATGACAAATCCCACAGATAGAGATAAAATACTGAGAGCAGCAAGATCAAAAAGAGAAATTACATTCAAAGGAGCATCCCTAAGACTTACAGCAGACATGTCACAAGAAACTCTCAAGGCCAGAAGACAGTGCTGGGATATTGTGACAAGACTGAATGAAATGAATGCCTCACCGAGAATACTGCACCCAGCCCAACTCACATTCAGATATGAAGGAAGAATAAATTGCTTCATGAATAAACAACAGCTCAGAACATTCACAAATGAAAAACCAGCCTTAAAGGAAAAACTGACAGGTCTACTTTAAGACAAGAGAGACCAAAACACACAGCAAACTTATCTACAAAGATGACATTAAATTCTATGACAATCATCTCCCTCAAAGTTAATGGACTAAATTCACCAATAAAAAGACACAGAGTGGCAAAATGCGTCAAAAAGATGAATCCAACCTTCTGCTGCCTACAAGAAACACACCTGAATAGTCAGAACAAACATAGACTCAAAATCAAAGGCTGGAGGAACATCATCCAAGCAAACAGCACCCTTAAAAAAGCTGGGGTTTTAATATCTGATGACACCAACTTTATAATCAGAAAACTTTATAATCAGAAAAGTGGTAAGGGACAATGATGGACACTATGTACTAATCAAGGGATATGTGCAACAGGAAAAAATCAGACTATTAAACATATATGCACCCAATGAGGGACCAGCAAATTATCTAATAAAGTTACTGACAAATCTGAAAGAAGATATCAATAATAACACAATAATTGTGGGAGACCTCAACTCGGCCCTATCAACACTTGATAGGTCAACCAGACTGAAACCCAACAAAAACATACTAGCTCTGAAAAGAATAATGGAAGAAAGAGGACTGGTAGATATATATAGGACACTCCATCTCAAAAAACCTGGATACACATTCTTCTCCAATGTACATGGGTCATTCTCCAGGATACACTACATACTGACACATAAAACATACCTCCAAAAAATCAAGAGGATACAAATCTTGCAGGCTACCTTTGCTGACCAAGAGGCTCTGAAATTAGATGTGAACTACAAAGGGACACAAAAGAAAAACTTTAACAATTGGAAATTAAACACCTTGCTGGAACAACAGTGGTTCCAAGATGAAATCAAAGAGGAAATCAAAACTTTCCTGGAAACAAATGATAATGAAGACACAAACTGCCAGAATCTATGGGACACAGCAAAAGCAGTCCTGAGAAGAAAATTTATAGCTCTACAAGATCACATCAGGAAGGAATTAGGGGCATACTTGAATAACTTAATGATGTAGCTCAAAAAATTAGAAAATGATGAACAAAAGGAACCAAAAATAGGGAAACAGAAGGAAATAACAAAGCTGAAAGCAGAAATCAATGAAGTGGAAAACCAAAAAACAATCTGAAAGATCAATGAAAGCAGAAGTTGGTTCTTTAAAAAAATAAACAAGATTGATAGACCACTGGCGAAACTCACAAAGAGAGAGAGAGAGATCTGATCACCTGTATTAGAAATGAGAAGGTGGAGATCATGACAAATACTGCAGAGATCCAAAGGGTAATCAGAGACTACTTTAAGAAACTTTATGCTACTAAACATGAGAACTAGAATAAATGGAAAAAAATTTTGGACACTTATAATCTTCCACAATTAAGTAAGGAGGATGTAGCATATCTAAACACCCCCATCACTACTGAGGAAATTGAAACTGTAATCAAACATATGCCCAAAAAGAAAAGCCCAGGCCCAGATGGATTTCCTAATGAATTCTTTCAAATCTTTTAAGAGGAGCTACTACCAATTCTAGCCAGGCACTTCCATAAAATTAAGAAACTGGGAAACTCCCAAATAGCTTTTATGAAGCCAACATCACCTTGATACCAAAACCAGACAGAGATGCTGCCAAGTAAGAATATTACAGACCAATATCCCTGATGAATACAGATGCTAAGATCTTCAACAAAATCCTGGCAAATAGGATCCAATGCATCATCAAGAAGATCATACACTGCAACCAAGTAGGTTTCATCCCAGGAATGCAAGGATGGTTTAACATCCATAAATCTATCAACATCATACACAACATCAACAACAAGAAAAACAAAAATCACATGATCATATAAATATATGCAGAGAAAGCATTTGATAAAGTCTAACACCCATTCTTGATCAAAACTCTCAGCAAGATGGGAATGAAAGGAACCTTTCTCAATCTAGTTGAAGTCATCTATTACAAGCCAATCGCAATTATCCTTAATGGAGAAAAACTAAAAGCCTTTCCTCTAAATTCTGGTACAAGACAAGGCTGTCCTCTGTCACCACTCCTCTTCAACATAGTACTGGAAGTGCTTGCTATAGCGATCAGGCAAGAAAAAGATATCAAGGGAATCCAGAAAGGAAAGGAAGAAGTCAAGCTCTCATTGTTTGCAGATGACATGATACTCTACTTAGAAAACCCTAAAGACTACCAAAAAGCTTCTAGAAACAATAGACTTATATAGCAATTTGACAGGCTACAAAAATAACACACAGAAATCAATGGCCTTTTTATACAACAATAATGCTAGGGAAGAGAAGGATAGCAAGAAGGCAATCCCATTAACAGTGCCACATAAACTCAAATAACTTGGAGTCTACTTGACCAAAGATGTGAAGGACCTATACAAAAAAAAACAAAACTATAAAGCCCTGCTCCAAGAAATAAGAGAGGACACATGAAAATGGAAACACATACCCTGCTCATGGATTGGCAGGATTAACATCATTAAAATTGCAATACTCGCCAAAGCCTTATACAGATTTAATGCGATCCCCTTAAAAATACCCATGACATTCTTCAAAGAAGTGGATTAAATACTTATGAAGATCATCTGGAACAATAAATACCCTCAAATAGCTAAAGCACTCCTAGGGAAAAGGAAAATGGGAGACATTACTTTCCCCAACTTTAAACTGTACTACAAAGCAATAGTTATCAAAAGAGCATGTTATTGGAATAAAGACAGAACCTCAGATCAGTGGAATAGGCTTGAGTTCAGACAATGTTCCCCAGACATACAATCACCTAATGTTTGACAAAGGAGCAAGAAATCCTAAGTGGAGGAGGGAAAACCTCTTCAACAAGTGGTGCTGTCAGAACTGGTTAGCCACTTGCAAAAAAGCGAACATAGACCCCCAGTTAACATAATTTATGATGGTAAAATCCAAATGGATAAAAGACCTTGATATTAGACCTGATACTATAAGGTATATAGAACAATACATAGGTAAAACACTCTATGACATTGAGACTAAAGGCATCTCCAAGGAGGAAACTGCACTTTCCAAACAAGTGGAAGCAGAGATCAACAGATGGGAATACATTAAGCTGAGAAGCTTCTGCACCTCAAAAGAAATATTGCCCAGGATATGAGAGCCACCCACCGAGTGGGAGAAACTATTTATCCAACACCTATCAGAATAGGGGCTAATCTCCAAAATATACAGGGCACTGCTAGAACTTTACAAGAAAAAAAAAACATCTAATCCCATCAAAAATTGGGGAGAAGAAATGAACAGACACTTTGATAAAAAAGAAATACAAATGGCCAATAGGCACATGAAAAAATGCTCCTTATCACTAATCATCAGGGAGATGCAAATCAAAATAAAGATGAGATACCATCTCACACCACAGAGATTGGCACACATCACAAAGAATGAGAACAATCAGTGCTGGTGAGAATGTGGAGAGAAAGGAACTCTTATCCACTGCTGGTGGAAATGCAGTCTAGTCCAACCTCTATGGAAGTTGATATGGAGATTTCTTCAAGAACTGGAAATTGAGCTCCCATTCAACCCAGCTATTCCACTCCTAGGAATATACCATAAGAACACAAGAATACAACACAAAAATCCCTTCCTCACACCTATATTTATTGCAGCACTATTCACAATAGCCAGGCTCTGGAAACAACCATGATGCCATTCAACAGACAAATGTCTAAAGAAACTGTGGTACATATATACTATATTTCTTAAAGTAAATGTGGTCACTTCTCATCTGTTTTTGTTCAGGGTTTATTTCTGGCTTTGTGCTCAGGGGTCATTCCTGGTGCGGATCATGTAATCTTATGGATGCTGAGTTGGCTGCATGAACGGCAATATTATGGAATATTATACAGCCATCAGGTGAGATGAAGTCATAAAATTTTCCTATACATGAATGTACATGGAATCTATTATGCTGAGTGAAATAAGTCAGAGGGAGAGAGAGAGAGAGATGCAGAATAGTCTCACTCATCTATGGGTTTTAAGAAAAATAAAAGTCATTTTTGCAACAGTCCTCAGAGACAATGAGAGGAGGGCTGGAAGTTCCAGCTCACTTCATGAAGCTCACCACAAAGAGTGGTGAGTGCAATTATAGAAATAGCTACACAGAGAACTACCATAATTATATGAATGAATGAATGAGGGAACTGGAAAGCCTTTCTGGAGAACAGGTGGGGGTGTGGTGGGATGGAGGGAGATTTGGGACATTGGTAGTGGGAATGTTGCACTGGTGAAGGGGGTGTTCTTTACATGACCGAAACCTAATCACAATCATATTTGTAATCAAGATATTTAAATAAAGAAAATAATTAAAAATAATTTGAAAAAAATTACAACTAAATAATAAATAGCCTTGTAACTATGGTATTTAAATAAAATAATTAAATGTTAGGAGTAAAAAAACCAAAAACCAAAAGAATAGAATCAATAACTTCCAACAGACTTAAAGATCTCTACTTAAAATGAAAAAATGTGACTAAAATAATAGAGGAAGAAACGTTTAAAAAATATATGCCCCCCACAAGAAAAAAATCCCCTTCCCCACCCTGCAACCTATTTTGACTTCAGTGGTCAGTGATGTCACTGAAGTCTATATACAGGACCTTGTGTTCTAGTCTCATTTGCGTAGGCAAGCGTCAAGCATAGCTGGCAAATTAACATATGGATTTAGCTGCTCATAGCTGCCCAGAGTCCGTCCCCACCTCACTCTCTCTTTTATTCTCAGCTATGAGGGCATCGAGGAGGAGAGCCCCTTAGTCAGAGGTACTGGAGTTCTCAAGTCTGAAGCCATGAACTCTGAGGATGTCAGTGTAGACACGGTCCCTCAGAGAACCCTGAATATAGGGAGAAGCAGCTTGGGAAGTCAGGCAGGACATAAAGGGCTTTGGGAAATCCCACTGATCCATCCTTGGGCATTCCTGAAGAGCATTGTCCACTGCCCCCAGGTGGGCGTAGGTTGAGGGGTGCAGAGCACTTGTGCCTCTGGACTAGGTCTCATTTCCTCAGTGCTTGGATAACAGGTCCCCTCTTGGGGCTCCCAGGTCCCATCTGAGACCCTGAAATGATCTGAAAAGGCTTTTCTTAGAAGCAGGAGCCAAATGTGAGTGATTGTATAGGTTGGGCAGGTTCAGGGGCCTCAAGGCAAAGCAGGCCGGAGTCACCCTAGACTCCTAACCAAACATTTCTGCTGCCACCTCTGAGGAGCACCTCTCCTCCCTGCAGCCAGGTTCCAGTTCTTCGGAGGAGTAGAGAGGTACCTTAGTGAACATACATTGTAGTCAGATGACTCTGACTACCCTGGACAAGGCCTGGGATGCATGGGGACGGGTGTGGTATCCCTTGGGCAGTTGGCGGGTACTGTGACGTCATGTAGCAGTTTTGGGGTCTGTGTCATTATGGACCAGAGGCTGGGTGATGGGCAGGGAAATATAGAGCCCCTCGTGCCCTGCCAGTCCCTGGGGTCCTTTCCCTCTCTTTCCTGCTGCATCTTTGTGCTCTGTGTCATCTGCAGAGTGAGAACACTATAGAAGAGCAATACTGTGAATCATTCTACTTGTTCTCAGTGTGTCTGTCATGACCCGCACAAGGAGACATCTATGTTGAGACCCCTTGGGGTACCTCGAGCTTGGCCCATAGGTTAGGGCTGTGCTTGGTATCAGAGGGCCCCAGAGGCCAGGTCCAGTGGGTTGCAATGCTGGCTGGCATTGTCCAGCACTGCCCAGGTCTGGCAGGAGACTGGTGCTGAGACCTGGTCATGGAGGTTATTGAGCATTTGATCAATTCACCATTGAACCGTCTGTAGTCCAACACCTGCTGAACAAGTGACTGGAGGTAGGTAGCACATTGTACTGGACTCTGCCTCCAGCTGGATCGAACTGAACAAGGCCAAGAAGGTAGGATGCAGTCTGCTAGAAATGATGATGATGACTTCAAGCCCCTTCTCTGTCTTCTCTCCCTTCTCTTCCCACTCCCTCCCCAAACTCCCAAACACCCTGGAGAAGAGGTTCAGCTAAATTCAAACTGGAGGAACTGGAGGTTCTGATGTTGGTTCACTCCTAGTTGACAAAGGAACAAGTGGCAACCCAGTTCTTGCATGGCATTCTTCTAGGAATCTAATTAGAAAAGCATTCTAACACTTTTTTTTTCTGCTGCTGCTGCTGAATAGTCCCAAATGTGGAATAATCCAATGAAGAAAACAATTTTCTTGTTGACTCTGCTGGATTTCTAACACTGGGTGTGGTGAGGGTCAGGGAAAAGATGGGGGTATGACAACAGCTAATAGAGATCCCCTCTGTGTCCTAGATCTCCTTCGAGAGCAGACACCTAGTACTCCCTCACCTGGAACAAGATTAAGTGGATTTCAGTTTTTAAGACGGTGTAAAATAGCCCTTCGCCCCTGTCAATGTTCTAGAACATTTGCATGATGACAGTCAAGGCTTTAGAGGCCCCAAGAAACAGATGCTGTGATCTGACTAACAGGAAGTCAGGAACCAGAGGTGGACATGGAGATGTCTGAATGTTTGTGGGCAACACTGTGATAGGCTGTTTCATTAGTTCCCCTGAAAAGGAAAAGTAGTGATGTCCTTCTCAAAACAAACCCTGATGAGACACTGAGTACAGGTATTGAGAAGAAACACTGGCTGGCCACCTACCCTTTAGGTCTCAAAGATTAGAGGGGGAAAGCAATGCCTTCTGGGACTGTGCAAAATGAAGATGTGAGGAAGATTCGAGGGGGAAGGATGTCCTATATGAAATCTCTGTGTATGTCCTTCTCAGAGGCTTGTTGCACAAGCAAGAGCTGGGAAAACCTCTTCTAGGTTGCCAATCATAGTATCCCACACAATGTCCTGCAGCTCTTGGCAAGTGTGTGGGTCAGAGAAGATGAAAACAGTTTTTGTAGCGATGTGGCCAGACACTGCCTCCATTGATGGAATATGTTAGCAGATTCCGCTGTGTAGACATACTGATGACAATACACAAGAGACTCCTTTCATAGATATTCACCTATCATGGGATGATATTTAGAGAAGATACAAGAATGTTTATTTGCCACAGACAGGGAACATTTCCCTGGAATCCCTATAGTCTTGAAGCAGAAATTCAGGGTGCTTGGGTATATATATAAAACAAATAGAGAATAACTAATATCTTTGTATAATAAGTCTTCTTATCCATGCACATGGATAACCCCATTTATCTAATTCTTTGTTAGTATTCATAAATCATACTTAAGTACTTTTTTGTATATAGTTACTAATACACATGTGTATTTGTATTTGGAATTATTTAATAAAATGTTAATGCATATTTTATTGTGCTTTTAATGCCAATTATTTTGTTCACTGCAGTATATGAAAAAATTATATGTAAATATATGTTCCAGTTTCCTGTATATAAATCATTAATCCAGAATAAGTTCTCTCTCTATTCTCATTTACTGTAAGTTTGTTAAAAGAATGGTCCTGGGACTGGAGAGATAGCATGGAGGTAAGGCATTTGCCTTTCATGCAGAAGGTCATTGGTTCGAGTCCTGGCGTCCCATATGGTCCCCCGTGCCTGCCAGGAGCAATTTCTGAGCATGGAGCCAGGAGTATCCCCTGAGCACTGCCAGGTGTGACCCAAAAACCACAAAAAAAAAAAAAAAAAAAAAAAGAATGGGTCCTGGGTCCTACCAATGCTTCTTATGCATCTACTGATATAAAGCAGTTATTTATTTTAGTTCACTTACATTAAGAATTATAATGATTTTCATATAATGAATCTATTTTATTTATCTGGAGTAAATCACAGTCAGTCATCATATTAAGTTTTTTGTCATTACTTGATTAAATTTGCTAAAATTTTGCCAAGTATATTGCAATTATACTCATGAGATATATTTGTAACTTTCTTACAAGATTGAAGTCTAGCTTTGGTATTAGGGTAATGGTGAACTGACTCATTGACTAAATTAAGATATATTATACCTGCTTCTGTCAGCTAAAATTATAGAGAATTGATAAAATTAAAAGGACATTGTTTGAACACTATGCATTTTGAGATTACGTTTATCTTTGTTCTTAATTTCTATGTAAATTCCACCCATATTGAAAGCCCAATATATTATTTTTACACTTATACAAATTTTAGTTTGTTTTATGACCCAGCATTTTATCATCTTGGTGAATGATTAGCATGAAATCAAGAAAAAACTATATTTGTTGTTGTTTGATTTTGGGTCCATATCCAGCTGTGTTCAGGCTTACTCCTGAATCTGTGCTCAGAATTTCTGGCAGTGCTAAGGAGACCGCATGTGGTGCCAGTGATTAAACCCTACTTGACTGCATGAATGACAAGTTTCTTTTCCACTTTTGTTGTTATTTGATTTGGAGCCTATATCCAGCTATATTCAGACTTACTCCTGCCTCTATGCTCAGGGAACATTCCTGGCAGCACTAAGAGGACCATATAAGGTGCTAGGGATTAAGCTCTGCTTTCTACATATACGGCAACTGTCTTTCAGATGTATATTGTTATTGTTGAACAAATTAATCTTTAGGTGACCTGTAATTATAGTTGCCTAATGACATTTATTAAATTATCTATATATTTTCTCTTGTTGAATTAATTCATTTATAATGTTGAAATGCCAATTACAATGTTTTATTTATTTATTTTCAAAATTTAATTTCCCTTACCTCACATATTTTGGCAATTTGCAGTAAGGTACGTTTGAATTAAGGGTAATGTTTTTATTTTTCAAGAATTTATTTAAATATTATTTAATGTCTACATATTCTCTAATCACTTTTATTTTATAAAATACTGTGGAACATATAGTGTTCCAGGGATACAACCAACTTTGGTCTTTCTTTCTTTTTTTTCGTTTTACTTCCTTTCTTTTCTTTCTTCCTTCCTTCTTCCTTCCTTCCTTCCTTCCTTCCTTTCTTTTTTCTCTTTCTTTTATTCCTTCTTTTCCACTCAATTTTTCTATTTCATTATCTTTATTGCTCTTTTTTCTTTTCTGTTCTCCATTTCTTCTTTTCTCTTTCTTTTGTACTCTCTTCTCATTCCTTCTTTCTCTTTGTTTCATTCTTTATCCCCCTTTTTCTCTCCCCTCTGTCCCTTGCTTTGAATTTCGTTCTCTTTTACTTTCCTCTCTTTCTTCCATCTTCTTTATCCTCTTCTTCCTTTATTCCTTGCCTCCCTCCCTCCATTTCTTACACACCCTTCCTTCTTACATCCCTCTCTCCTTTCTTTCATTCTTCCCTTCCTTCATCCATCAATTCCTTCATTAGCCCCTCCCTCCAAATCTCCTTTCTTTCTACCCATCCTTCCTTTATTCTTCTTTCCTTCATTCCTTCTCCCTCCATTTCTCCCTTATTCCCATCCTTCCTTCCACCCTCCCTCTCTTTATACCTTTTATCCTCCTACCTTCCTTATTTCAATCCTTTCTCCCTCCCTTCCTCCCTTATTCACATTCTTCCTTCCTTTTTCCTTTCCTCCTACATTTCTCTCTTCTTTCCATCCACCCTTCATTTTTTCTTCCTCCTCCCTCCATTCCACCTTCTTCCCTCTTTCCTTCCTTCCTTCTTCCCTCTTTCCTTCCTTCCTCTCTTTATTCTTTCCTTTGTCCCTTTATTCTTACCTCCCTCCCTCCCTCCCTTCCTTCCTTTCTTCCATCCTTCTCACTTAGATATAGTATAGTCACAGCAAAGAATAAAATTAGAATTTAAGTTGGTCAAGAGGTGTGGGGGAGGAGGGTTATGTTTTCCAGTTTTAGTAATGCCTCTCTTTCTGTGTTGACTTAGGTTTTCTCTCTCTTGATCTGGGGACAAGTAAAAGTAGATTAGAGTTGAGTATTTTCCTTCCCTCAAGTAAATTAAAGTAACAAAATATTCCCAGAATTTTAGGCTTTGGTACCCCCTTTTGACTGAATTTATTCATGAGAATAGAGTATGATACAGTATTTTTAAAATGGCTTCTTATTCTAGAAGCAGTAAGTTATTATAGCCTATTTACTATATAACAATGGTAGAAAAATTGAATTTAAGTGGCAGAGAATTTTGTATTCTTTTCTATGATGGTGTATGTTCTTTTAGAGATGTTCACCACCCCAGTTGTCTTCACAACCCTCCAACTCTTCATCATCTACACTTCTAATTTTGGTTTTTTTTTTTTTTTTGGTTTTGGGCCACACCTGGCGGTGCTCAGGGGTTATTCCTGGCTGTCTGCTCAGAAATAGCTCCTGGCAGGCACGGGGGACCATATGGGACACCGGGATTCGAACCAACCACCCTTGGTCCTGGATCGGCTGCTTGCAAGGCAAACGCTGCTGTGCTATCTCTCCGGGCCCTACACTTCTAATTTCTAACTTTATTAATACATTTAAATTTCTTCTGAACATGACATAATTTCTAAAACAAAAGTTTTATATAATGGTCTATATTAAGTTCAATTTTGAAGAATGGTAATCTAAGTCTGATTTTATTACTCTTTGAATTTAACCAATATTTTATATAACAGGGCTGAGATTATTGTAGATAAAGTACTTGCTTTAACTGAAACTGAAACTGATTCCTACCTCTGCATATGGTTTCCCCAAACACCCTAGAAAGGGTTCATAAGCACAATTAAGTATGAATCAAGACAACATTTTTTTAAATTTCAAGGTAAAATACATAATTTTTCAAGGAAAAATTAATAAATTTTGCTTACTTGATTACATTCATAATACAATGTGAATACATATCACTTGAAAATGTCAGAATGAATAATCTTTCTTTAAATAATTTTTAAATTTTGGTTGGCTTACTCCAGCATCAATTTTTCCAAAAGTAACAAAAAATATAACATTAATATATTTAAAAATATATCTGGATTTTGACAAGGTGGTTGTAAACAGTTCATCATTTTTATTTTGCCTTAAAATACTATGTTAGAGATTATATTTTAAATAAAAACATTTATTAAAGTTAATTATAAATTTTCTTATGTTTCTTAAATTATGAGATTTGTCTAGAAGAAACTATATTTAGCTAAGAAAAAAAAACCTGCCTTTTCTAAAAGACTTTTGGAATTAAAACTGTTTCACAATATTTAAAATGTTATTATTGTTTTCCCCATTTGGCATGTAATTTTTCTGATACTTTTGGATTGTCTTTCTTTCTTGCCAATATTTAGGCTTTTAACAATTTGAATGAATGAACCCCATGATAAAATTCAGGATGATATTAAGGTTGTCAGTTTGAACTTACTCATTGCATTGAACTTATTTTCATGATCTCTTTCCCTAAGATCTCCAAGGATGCACAAATTTCTCTCAAACATAATAATTTTCTAGGGGCAAAAGAAAAAGTACACGAGCATATAGTTGAACAAGATCAAATTACACCAGTAGAACCTGATGAAAAATGTAAAAAGAAAAATATTAAGAAATAAATCTTACTCTGTTTTATGTGGAAGAAAATTTATATGGCTACTGTATAAAACTTTCCACCATTTACCCAAGATTATTTTAGCCACCTTAGAAATTAGTCTGGTTATTGCAGAAACTGAGATATGACTGTGTGAGAGAAAATATTTCTCATCTTCACTTTAGTACTCTTCATTCTCTTTTTCACTTGAAGCAAAACATAGTTTTGGTATAGAGATCAATATTTCTTCTTGGCTCAAAATAAAAGTTAGGGAGTATTTATTATATTTTGTAAATAGTGAACTAATTCCCCAAGGCCTGAAATTGGACTTAATATGTTGTTCTCAATTTATAACAAATAAAATGATGGCATGTATATAGTATTTGACAGTATTTATATCAGGTGCTGTCCTGACATTTGCACCTATAAATTCTTGCAAATGCTACATCATGGTCTCTATGGGCTTAGTCACATTCTTTGTGTTATAACTTTATTTTGTTGTATAGAACCTTTGTGTGTCCTTAACTATAACTTCCCTAGAGATTTAGATATGGTCAATTTTGTTTATAATTTTATTCAAATAATTTATTTAGCATACTTTAATTGTATAGTTATTACCACTATAAATTCTCAATTATGTTATTTTTTCCTTCTCAAAGAAACAGACATTTAGAGATATTGAAACATTAGTGGAAGATGTGGCTAATTATATGGTTACTCTAGAAATCATAAATATATACATTCTTGTAAACCAATGTTACCTCAATGAAAAATTATAAAAAGAAATTGAAAATAAACAAGTGAATCTTGCATTAACTTCTAATATTACCTTCCACTTCAGGCAACCACTAATAAACATAAGTGATAATGATGTTAAATTTGATATTTCATAAGAAACTATCTAGTGATAAACTGGAGAAATAGTAAAGGAGGGTAAGGCAATCATTCTTCACAAGGCCAATGGGTTCATTCCTGATTGTAGCCAAGAGTAAGCCCTCTGAACACAGATGTGTGTGATCCAATAATCCTCCTCCCCAAAAGATTATTGAGCAGACCTCTATATCTGGATGTTATACTGGCAGCTCAGTTAAACTTAGCTGAGCTCTATAGGTTTTTTATTTATTGTTTAGAAAGCACACATCAAAACATAATCTGTAATCTCATTGTTATTGAATTAGTATGATACTGAATGATTTCCAGGACCACCACTGGAAATAAACGCCAAGAAAGCAGGTGGGTACAATCCTCTTCCCACTCCAAGTACATATTTCAAATTAATATAAACTACTCAACTTATTCTTGAATTTATATCTCAATTACAAACATCTTAAACAAGTGCTTTCCTGCATACTACATGCATGATAATAAACCCACTTTCATTTGTCTATCTGTGTGATTTGGGAGCAATGTTCATATCCTCTGAAAAAATATAAAGATTTTATCAGTATATCAAAATAAATTAAAATCCTTAAAAATAATAAATTGATATAAATAGATCCTAATTGTAAATGTGTTAGTAAATAAAGCAAAGGTAGATGAAGTTTAGTTTTAAAGTCAAAATTATGAAACTTCATTAAAACATCCTTGTTTACATATATTAAACATAATTAAATATAAGTAAATGTAAAAATATGCCATGATTATTCTTCGCAGAAATGCCTATGAGTCCACATAAATAATATGTCAGTATCCTAACTGGATTTTGTCCACATTTAATGTCTGTTTTAGTTGGAAATGTCTATGGGAATTCACATGCATCCAGCTAACAATACATGTGCTGCCTAGAAAAAGCACTGAGGGACAGAACTGCAGGGTTCATCCTGGATTTGCAATATCATTTAAACCATTGATGCTAGGGTCATTGTCTCTATCTCCTGGCTTCATTTTCCTCTACATATTGCTTTAATTCAGCAGATAGATTATCTCTGCATGGCAGAAAAGATAGTCACATTAACCCCATTTGCCTGTCAGCTTACCGGTGCTAGCAGGTAAAAAAGGAACAAACTCCTTCCCTGCCATGCTCACATAGAAACCCTGAACATTCCATATAGTTGTGCCAGTCTCATGCCTGCATTGTTCCTGACTGGGACTCGTGCCCTGCAGTTTGATCACAGGTGAGATGAGGCATATTAAACAGGTTTTTGTTGGTGAGACAGAGCAGCACTCTGAAAGTTATGTGTAGTAAGAAAAAAATTATTTTATGGTGTTTTATGCTATATTTTTTAAATTATAAAATATCCATCGATATCTCAATGATATACTATTCTACAAAAACCACTATGAGTCTGTAAACTGGATCCAAAAAGGTATAATCATATTCATTTTTATTTTTAATTGATACTTTGTTAAGGCAACACTGGCATGCAAGAGGATAAATTTTTATATGTTATAGTAAAACAATGTATGATACAATGCCCATCAATAAAGTGCAAATATTCTCACATCATAGAAGGCTTGTTTTGGATGTTTCCAAGCTCAGAATCCCATCTGCTAATTCTTAGCTGATTGTTCAGTGTGAGGATCCAAGGATGCAATGTTGGGGATTTTTCTGTTTACCCCAGAAGTGCTGGAGATTTCCAGGGTTACATCCAGTGATATTTCTAGACCTATGTAGTGCCAGGAATCAAACCTGTATCATCCACATGTAAAATATATGCCTCAATCTCTGTTCTAGCCCTCTGGCCCAAGGTATTTTTTAGAAAACCTTTGTGTGTGTGTACATAGAATGAAAAATGAAATGTTTTTAATAACAGGCCATTAATGAAACTCTGCAATATATGTATAGATACAACCCAATTTATGTTTTAATATAAAATATTAATTTATTTAACTTACCATATATGTAGGAAGTTTGATTTTGTTTGGTTACCACACCCATCCACACTCAGAGTTTACTTCTGTCACTGTGCTCAGAAATTACTCTTGGGAGTCAAATGGAATGCAGGGATTGAACCCACATCAGCTGAATCCAAGGCCCTACTCACTTTACTATCACTCTGGCTCCATCTGTAGGACTTTTTTTAAAAATATAATTACTTTATTTAATATAGGATTTTTTCAAGGAATCTATAATATATAATTGCTAGTCCACTGGCACTTAAATTCTGGCTATTTTCTCCAATATTGACAACTGAATCCTATTTGTTTGGAATTAAAGAAACTAAATTTTAAATGACCATTTAAGTTTACATACTTAAGACATATTGATTTTTGGTGATTATTTTTTTGAATTTATATAGTCGGGTGATATATTATATAAATTAATAAACAGTTATATTTAGCTGTTGCCATTCATCAGGATTAAAATAAAAATAGCAACCAAGGAGAAAATATAGCAGGTAGATTGCTTGTACCATATCACCCAGGCTAGCACACAGCAAACCTCAATTTAATCCCTGAATCCATGTATGGTCTCAAAACATGTCAATATCATTTAGTGTAGAGCAACAAGTACGTACTGTGTGAAAAACGTAAAATATAAAATTGAAATATTATATTTAGGTGATTTGGCAAACCTCAATTTAATCCCTGAATCCATGTATGGTCTCAAAACATGTCAATATCATTTAGTGTAGAGCAACAAGTACGTACCGTGTGAAAAACGTAAAATGTAAAATTGAAATATTATATTTAGGTGATTTGATACAGCATTTTATAGTATGTGCTTTGTAATATGTAGGTCGCATACACTGGATGATTTTGAGAAAAATAAATTTGTCATCTGTCTTTTATGTATTAGTGAACATATATCAAGGTAATTTACTGATGGCAAACTTCTTTTGACTCAGCTAAAGATTTTTTTTTTTTTTTTGGAGCACACTCGGTAATGCTCAGAAATCATTCCTGGCTTTGGGACAATATGGGAAGCCGGGGAATCAACCCACGCGTATGTCCTGGGATAGCTGCATGCAAGGCAAACATCCTACCGCTGCGCCAACGCTCTGGCCCTGTCAGCTAAAGCTTTATGCAAACATCAAAAACTACCATAATATGAGTCATACAGGTTAAAGAAAAAGATATCAATAGTAAAGAAAGTCAGCAAAAAATTAAAGGTATAAGGCATAACAATTTGTGTTCTTCAGTGGTTCTAAAGAAATATAAAGAAGATAGTATACTAAAAATCAGTGATAATAAAATGCCAAAGGAATAGTGAAATAAAAAACTATATTAAAATAAAATAGTAATAATTAAAATAAGAACCAACAAAGGCACTTTGAAGAGAGTTTATCCTGATATATGTCTACATTCAGAAAATAACGGGTGGCTAGAGCATTGGTTTGATTATGTAAAAACATCACCTAGCAAGCACCATGTGGTAAAGTTCAAACAAACCCCAGTGCTTTCTGCCCACATGCCAGAGTCTGTGAGAAAACATTGTGGCAAACAGCCTCATGGTCTGGTACCCCAGCAAAGAGAAAGGTAAAGAGTTTAAGAAAAAAGTATAGTACACATCTCAAAACTATGTGTAATTTTACAAAAATATAGAGAGAATTGCAGAACAAACTAAGATGAAAGTTAGTAGAAAGAAAAATAACACTTAGAATGGAGACTAAAAAATTAAAAATTAAAAAATCAAACAAGAGGGCCCGGAGAGATAGCACAGCGGCGTTTGCCTTGCAAGCAGCCGATCCAGGACCAAAGGTGGTTGGTTCGAATCCCGGTGTCCCATATGGTCTCCCGTGCCTGCCAGGAGCTATTTCTGAGCAGACAGCCAGGAGTAACCCCTGAGCACCGCTGGGTGTGGCCCAAAAACCAAAAAAAAAAAAAAAAAAAAAATCAAACAAGACTGAAAGTTAAATTCAATAAGAAAAGGATATAGGAATAAAAAAATTAAAACATACATTCTGTGATATCACAAAAATATGTAAAAACACCATGATAACTCAGATATATGTAAAATCCTAGAAAAAATACATTTCCAGAAATATGCATCCTTTCAAGATTGAAACATGAAGAAGTAGAAAATCAAAATAGATCAATTTATTTAAGTAAATTCATAAGCAAACAAAAGTTTATCAATAAGTAAAAGCCCAGAATCTTTCACCAAGTGTGGCAAAATAGCTAAAGTAGAATTAATACAAAGATTTTAAGAAATAGAGGTGAAACACTCTAGGCTCCAGAGTATAGCAAGAAGAGGAAAATATTGAGTAGAGGAGGAAAAACACAAACATAAAAGGATGGGGACAGAAGCCAAGAGGTCTCAGGTGCATTGGTAGTGATAAGAAAGGATATATTCTTTAAATATCCATGTCAGATTCAATAACAATGAAATAATGAGATCCAAACATTTAACAATTAAAATTTAAAATCAGCCTGTTAACCTGGTGAGCTGAGAGTTAGGGTGGTTCACTCTGGAAACTGGTGGAGGGAGGTTGACACTGTTTTTTTTTTGGCCCTGAAACACTGTATGTCTGAAACTCAACTATGAAGAACACTGAAAATCACAATGGTTTCAATAAAAAGTTAAAACAAATTATAAATAAAGAAGCAGAGAGGGGACTGGCCCTGTGGCGCTAGAGGTAAGGTGTCTGCCTTGCCAGCGCTAGCCTAGGACGGACCGCAGTTTGACCCCACGGCATCCCAAGCCAGGGGCGATTTCTGAGCGCATAGCCAGGAGTAACCCCTGAGCATCACCGGGTGTGCCCCAAAAACCAAAAACAAAACAAACAAAAAAAAATAAAGAAGCAGAGAGATCACTTTTAAGCATATAAAAGTTTGGTACTATATAAGATCAACATAAAAAAGTAATCATAAATAATAGATCAAAATCTCAAATAAAAATACATAAAATTTCTCATTAATATACTATAAAATTGAATTTAACAATACGTAACAACAAAAACAAAACAAAACAAAACAAAAATACATTCTCGGGCCCGGAGAGATAGCACAGCGGCGTTTGCCTTGCAAGCAGCCGATCCAGGACCAAAGGTGGTTGGTTTGAATCCTGGTGTCCCATATGGTCCCCCGTGCCTGCCAGGAGCTATTTCTGACAGACAGTCAGGAGTAACCCCTGAGCAACGCTGGGTGTGGCCCCAAAACAACAACAAAAAAATAAAAACAAAACAAACAATACGTAACAAGATTATATACCACAAAAAGAATTTTTCCAAATTACAGGGATGGTTCTAATATTTGAAAAATTTTATGACATGGTTATTTTGTTAAATAAGAAATAATTATCTGAATATATGTAATAAGGTTTGATATTCATTATTGGCTTTAAAAGTCCCAATAAAGTTTTTATGAAGAAAGCACATCTTAGTATAATAAAGGCCATATATATTAAAAAATCTACTAAATCATATTCTATAGTGAAATGTTAGAAGCTTTTACCTCAAAGACTACAATAAGGCAAGGATCACACTTCTTTCAACATCATACTAAATTTCTTGAATTAGGAATTTATAAAACAATAAATAAAACATACTTGGGGCTAGTGAGGTGGTGCTAGAGGTAAGGTGTCTGCCTTGCAAGTGCTAGCCAAGGAAGAACCGCGGTCCGATCCCCCGGCGTCCCATATGATCCCCCCCCAAGCCAGGGGCAATTTCTGAGCCCTTAGCCAGGAGTAACCCCAGAGCATCAAACGGGTGTGGCCTCCGCCCCCTCCAAAAAAAAAAAAAAAACCATACTCAAATGGAGACAGAAATAAAATCATCTCTATTTGCTGATGGCATGTCTTTACATATAGAAAACCCAAACTATTATACTGATCAATGCAGAAAAGTTGAGGACATTACTCTAACAGGGACACAAAACTTAGTTGTGTTTCTACACTAACAGAGACATTCAGAAATTGAAGTTAAACAATCAAGTCAATTTACAGTGTCAACAAATTAAAAGTATCTCCTAACATAGAACTAAGATTACGTGAAATATCTGAATATACCTTTCATGGTCAAGGTAATTAAAATGGTAATCAAAAATCTTCACTAAAACAAAGGTCCAGATGGATTCTCTACTAAATTGTCTTAAACTTTTTTTTTAAATGATTATAATCTCTTTAATTTCCCTTAAAATTATTTACATTATTAGGCCTTATTATTTTTTAATTTAATTTTTATTTTGATCATAGTGGCTTACATATTGTTAACAATAATATTTTAGGTACATATTTACATAAAATCAGGGGGGGTTTCCATCACCAATTTGTCCTTCCTACAATTCTGTTTTTGTCCTACCCCCCATATGCTCTTCCCTCACCCCTAGGGCTGCCAGAATATGTTTTCTCTGTATCTAGCCTAATACTTAGTAGTCTTGCACCTGTTTGGTCCTGGTTCCTCCCTTATTTCCCCCTCTAACTGGGGGGCAGGACTAGCTAGTTCAAGTTAAGTGGTTTTGTTTGAAGAAGGGAATAGTAGTAAACTGGGGTAAAGGTCTAATACGCAGAAAATAAACGGAATTCTTCTAGAGGGTCTCATCCTCAGTTAGAGAGATGAAGGAGAAAAAGGTGAAACAATCCACCAGTACAAAAAGAAGTGTCAAATATTCAGTGAGGACTCCAACAATAATGCTAAGCCCCACAACAACAACAACAAAAAAGAAAAAAAGAAAAAAAAACCGCCACGGTCTTGAGATAAGAAACATGGCAGAGCATATAAAGAAAGAAAAGAAAAGAAAAGAAAAGAAAAGAAAAGAAAAGAAAAAAAAGAAAAGAAAAGAAAAAAGAAAAGAAAAAAAGTGTAAATGGGGGCAACAGCTTCAATAACCACACCAAAACACAAAAATCAACCAAAAATAGATAGTTAAATATAATAATAATGGTAATAAATGAAGATATAAATAATATATATAAAAAGATAAATAATATTTTGTGTTTTGTTTCTTTCTCTTCTGCCCTGGCACAGTAAATATTGGGGTTATTTCAAAAGGAATTCACTTGGCCTAAGAGATATGGGGTTTCTCCGCCCTTGGAGTATACTGTCACAGGATCAACTATAGCCTCTGTTCAGGTTCCTTTACTCTCCTGGTGGTGATTTTGTGTTGTTTGGAAGACTTCTGTTCTGTCCTAGTTGATACAATCAGACCTACTGTCAAACATTTTTGAGCTCATCCAGGAAACTGAAGAAACAGAAAAACTTACAAATAGTTTCTATGAAACTAATGTGATCCTGATATCATAAGCAGAGAAATCACAAAAAAAATAGAGAACTGCAAGCAAATATCCTTGATGAGTACAGATGTAAAGATCCTCAACATAATACTTGCATATAAAGTTCAACAATTTGTCAAAAAAGTCATACACCATAACCAAAAAAGTCATACACCATAACCAAATAGGATTCATCCCAGGGATACAAGGATGGTTTAACATCCAAAAGTTAATCAACATACTACATCAAATCATAGAAGATTATATGATCATATCATAGATGCACAGAAAGCATTTGACAAGACCCATCATGCACTCATGATAAAGATTCTCAAGATGAGAATAAAAGGAATATTCCTCAATAGTGTAAAACCCACAGCAAAGATTGTACTCAATGGGGAAAATCTAAACACCTTTCCTCTATGATCTGGCACATGACAATGTTATCTTCTCTTGCCAGTTTTATTCAATAAAAATAAAGTACTGGAATAAATAAATAATAAATCAATAAAGTACTGGAAGTACTTGCTATAACAATTAGGTAGAAAAAGATATAAAAGAAAACCACAAAGAGAAGGAAGAAGTCAGACTATTTGTGGATGATATGATACTGTATTAAGAAAATTTTAAAAACTCTACAAAAAAGCTTCTAGGAATTGATTTGTTAAGTGATGTGTTACAAAATAAATATGCAGAAACCTCTGACTTTCCATATATAAATGACACCAAAGAAATAACTATTAAAGAGGCTGGAGAGATAGCATGGAGGTGAGGCGTTGCCTTTCATGCAGAAGGACGGTGGTTCAAATTCCAGCATCCCATATGATCCCACGTGCCAGCCAGGATGATTTCTGAGCGTGAAGCCAGGAGTAACACCTGAGCACTGCAGGGTGTGACCCCCCTCCAAAAAAAAAAAACTATTAAAGAAATATTCAAGTCCACAGTTATGCCAAAGAAAATCAAGTACTACAGTATCAACTGAACCAGAGAGATGAAATACACACACAAAAATAGCTACAAACAATACTTCAACTAATAAAAAAAAAAGAACATATTCTTTGCTCACAGATTGGGGGCACTAATATTTATTAAGAAAGCAATACTTCCTCTAAGTATTGTGCATGTTTAATGCAGTCCCTATAAGGATTTACATGACATATTTCAGAGAAATCACTTCTGAAATTCATATAGGAAAGTAAAGCTTGGTGAATAGCTAGATGATTCTTGGGAAGATGATGGGATATTTTAATTTTCCCAACTGACATCTATACTATAAAGTTATAGTAATTAAAACATCATGGTACTATAATAAAAAAACTTAAATCAATGCAATATTTTTGAATTCACTGAGATAAATCCTCAGCTGTATGTTCAATTAATTTGATAAAGGAGCAAGTAGAGCAAGAAAAGTTTCTTTCACAAGTGTTGTTTGTAAAATTAGTAAACTACATGCAAAAATGTATACAGACCTCTGTTTTAATACTGTTCACAAGTCAAATTAAAATGCATTAGATACTTTAATATTTAACCTAAACCATAAGGCATATAAAGAAAAGCATATACTCTATAATATTTAAACTGAAGGCATCTTCAGGGAAAAAATACAGTTGGTGGAAAATAGCAAGTGGAAGTAAAGATAAGCAAATGGGACTACACTGAATTATAAACTTCTGCACGTCAAATGAAATGCTGAGAAATATACCAAGATTGTCCATGGATTGGAAGAAATGATTCACCGAAAACACATCTAATAAGGAGTTAATGTCATATATAAGACAGTGATAGGACTAACCAACAATGAAATAAAACACCTAACATCATCAAAAATTGGGTAGAAGAGATTAACAGAAATGTCCTCAAAGAAGAAATACAGATATATGGTCAAAAGGTACATGAAAAAATGTTCCACATTATTAATCATGAGGGAGATGCAAATCAAAACAACAATGAAATATCTCACACCATATAGACTAGCAAACATTAATATGAGCAAAATCAATTAGTGCTGGTATGGATGCAAAGAGAACAAGAATCTTATTCACTGTGGTTGGGATGTCAACTGGTCCAGCCTTTTGAGAAATCAATATAGATATTCCTCAAATAACTAGAAATTGATCTCCCTTATTACCAAGCAATTCTGCATTTCAACCTAGTGACTCCTCCCTCCCAAAAGGGAAAAAAACTACAGAAAAGGCATCTGCACTTGAATGTTCAACTGAGAACACTTCAAATGTCTAAAAAAAATTGAAAGGATAAAGCAACATCTACACAATAGAATACTATGCTTCTGTTAGGAAAAATGAACTACGCTTGTTTATGTATATATGGATGGATATGATGAATGTGGTGAGTATTATGCTGAGCAACATGAAGCAAAGAAAGATTAGACATAGAATTCTCACTCATTTGTGTGATTACAAAAAAATAATATGTTAATAAAACCAGACAACAGAAAGAGAGAGGGCCAACAGGAATGGTCCATAGTAGAGCTTGCCACAAGGAATGGGGGAGTGCAACTATAGTAAAGAAGAAATTTCTATGACAATGATAGTTGAAAATGATCACTTTGGGCAAGAACTATGTGCTGAAAGGAAGTAAAGTAAAATTTATGGTACCCGATGTCCCAAATGAACAAAAGGAAGACAGACAGAGAGAGAGAGAGAGAGAGAGAGAGAGAGAGAGAGAGAGAGAGAGAGAGGAAAGAGAAATATTTGCCAGAGAGGCAGGCAGGGGGAGGGCAGAAAGATAACTGGTGACATTGGTGACAGAAAATTTGCACCGGTAAGGGATGAATAACTTTATAACGATATATTGGTGATTCAATTAAACATTTATCAAAAGAAGATATATTTAATGTTCAATAGTTACCTGTAAATGTTTTCAATATCACTAATTATAATTTAATTGCAAATAAAGTCCACAATAAGGTATTTGTTCAAACCTGGTAACATATATTTATTTCCCAAAATTAGGTGTCGGCTAGGATTTGGTAAAAAGCGATCCATATGACACTGCTGGTTAGAATATAAGTGAGGGCAACTACTAATAGTATGGAGCAAAGTATGAATTTAAAAATAAAATTTAAAAATAGAATTTATGATTGAAAAATCCCACTTCAGTTTAGCAATTCTAAAAAAATAGATCAATATTTTTATATTTATTACAGAGTCAGTCACATTAAACAAATTATGATATATTTTTGGTAAATAAAATATTTTATATCACATAGTGAATATATTGCATATATTAGAATATTATTCAGCAATAAATAAAGGCATTTTAACTTTTACAACATTTATGAACTTAAGAAAATTATGCTAATTGGATGTGTTAGGCAGGAAAATAATTACGTAGCATCACCGTTAGATAAGATTTAAAAATACACCAAATTCATGTAAATGTGGTTTCTTTACCAGAAGGTATGGAAAATAGAGATATTTGTAAATGATTTAGTCATTAATTCTGAGAATCTAATGTAGAACATGGTGATTTTATTCTGATATTGTGTGACATAATTGAGTTTGCAAAGAAAATAGAGTGAATTATTCTTATCCTCAAATTGGCAAAGAAAAAAACATATGGGAGGTGATGGAAAAGAAGAAAAGAAGAATAGTTTAAATACTTTAATATTCTGAGAGCTTATTAACAGCCTTAGCCAAAAAAAAATTTTTAATCCCTCTTTAACATCTTCACACAATTGTTATGCTAATTACTTACTATTTTTATTATTTTCATAAAGCCAGTCATAAAGGGGTGGAAAATTCCAATGAAATAGAAATTAAGTGGTATTAACTTCTAAATGATTTTTTAATTTGAGATTTTCCATTTATTTTAATGACTCCTTCGGCACATTCTGACTATAATAACCTTTGCTATTGAATCAGTGGTTCTCATCTATGAATAAGAATAGTGGAATCTTGTGAGAGAGCTACCGTTGTACTGTCACACACAGGCTCTATCATAAAACATCTTTGGAATAGTTTAAATACATTAAAATTTATTTTAGTTAATTCTTTTTTTTTGGGGGAGAGCCACATCTATATTTGATGCTCAGGGGTTACTCCTGGCTAAGTGCTCAGAAATTGCCCCTGGCTTGGGGGGGGGGCTATATGGGACACTGGGGGATCGAACCGCGGCCCTTCCTTGGCTAGCACTTGCAAGGCAGACACCTTACCTCTAGCGCCACCGCGCCGGCCCCTAGTTAATTCTTAAAGATAGGAATTCCCATGGTTAAGAAAGTTACATCACATAAAGGAACAATACTTCTGCCTCTGGCTAAGGTTGGATAACTAATATTACACTAGCCTTATTGCCATTAAAAACAAACAATAAATCAGTCTCAAAATGATTTAATATAAAATCTTACTTGAAGATAGTGGACAAGATAGTACAGAGCTCTAACTCGAAGTAAAGAAAAGAAAATTAAGTATATCTTATAATTTCCAGACATTTTGCCAGAGTATATATTTAGCAAAAGTAAATCTAAACACAATGAGAAAGTGTTGTTGAAATAAAGATTCTAAGGCTATGGAGTGCAATAAATCATGTTGGTGTTAGTTGTATTGAAGAGGATATTTCCAGGAAGTTCTTTAAGGACTCTCACTTAAACTTCTAGCTGAATATTGTTATTTGTAGAAAGAATGACACCCAAAGAAACCAAGTGAAGAAACTTAATGAAAAGAAGCAAAATACAAACTGAACTGAGAAACCCATACAAAAAGATTTGTTTCATCTTCTACAGCCTCAAGAAAGTGACACTGAACTTAGAAATATTAGCAAATGTTTCTTCTGTGGAAACTGAGGACCTGAAGGGAGCCCTGCCCTGTGCTTCTCTGCCTTTTCTGAATCCTTCGAGCTCTCCTCAGAGCCCTGGGAAGTGAACCCCCAAAAACTGCATTCTGAAGCTACCCAGCGAGCCGGTGAGTGAGTATCAAATGGCTGACAGTGGGGACTGCTAGGTGAAGTGCTGATTGAATCACTTGTGGAGTCCCCGCCTGGCTGGACTTCTTCTGAGGAAACTAAGGACCTGAAGGGAGCCCTGCCCTGTGCTTCTCTGTATTTTCTGAATCTTTGGAGCTCTCCTCAGAGCCCTGGGAAGCGAACCCCCCACAACTGCGTTCTGAAGCTACCCAGCAAGCAGGTGAGTGAGTAAGAGGTGGCTGACCTTGGGGACTGCCAGGTGAAGTGCTGATTGACTCACTTGCGGAGTCGCTGCCTGGCTGTGCTTCTTCTGAGGAGGCTGAGGACCTGAAGGGAGCCCTTTCCTGTGCTTCTCTGTCTTTTCTGAATCCTGAGACTCTCATCAGAGCCCTGGGAAGCGAACCCCCAAAAACTTCATTCCGAAGCTACACAGCGAGCGAGCCTAAAAGAACACCATCGCAACAAGAAGAAAAAAATCACACTAAGAACCATGCTGGATCACAGAAGCAAGCATTTCTTTCCGGACTGTCTTCTCTGCTGCATGCTCGGGCCTAAGATTTGATCCTGTGTGATGCTTCATCCACGGAGGACTCCCCTCCATTAGAGGCAAGTCGGCCCATCCAGAAATGGCGGAGCCAGAGGAGAGTGGTGCCTGCATCATATAGCCAAAGAATTCCACCACAACACATAGGAAAACCCACAATACAAGTGTGACAATGGGGAAACAACGCAGGCCAGCATCAGACATAGAGAATGAAGATGACAATTCTGAGGATCAAACAATGACCAACCAACTAATCAACCTCTCAGATAAGGACTTTAGACTAGCAATATGGAAGATGCTCAAAGAACTCAAAGAAACCATGGATAGAGTTGAACAGAACACTAATAAGAACCAAGAAAATATGAAGACAGAAATCACAAAACTCCAAACTGAAATAACATGTCAACTAACAGGTCTGAAAAAGTCAGTAAATGAAGTGAATGACAAAATAGATAAGCTCTGGGACAGGGTATCAGAAGCTGAGAATAGGCTTGGTGCTGTGGAAGATGAGATACATAACAATTCCATACAGCAGGAGAGATTGGAAAAAAACTTAAAGCAAATAAATAGACAATGGAAAAATTAGTCAAAGAATGGGAACAGATGAAGATAGAAGTCTATGAAAAGATCAACAGAAACAACTTAAGAATCATTGGAGTCCCAGAGACCCAGGAAGAAAATTTCCAGGAAGAATCAATGGTCAAGAACATCATTAGACACTTCCAGAGCTAAAGAATATATGTGATCAAATCCTGCATACTCGAAGAGTACCAACCAAAAGAGACCCCAGAAAAACCACCCAAAGACACATCCTACTCACAATGACAAATCCCACAGATAGAGACAGAATTCTGAAAACAGCAAGATCAAAAGGGGAAATTACATTCAAGCAAGCATCCTTGAGATTTATAGCAGACCTGTCACCAGAAACATTCAATGCCAGAAAGCAGTGGTGGGATATTTTGACAAGACTGAATGAAATGAATGCTTCACCTAGAATACTGTACCCAGCAAAACTCACTTTCCGGTATGACGGAAGAATACATGGCTTCACAGACAAAAAACAGCTCAGAAACTATACAGACTCAAAACCAGTCTTAAGTGAAAAACTGAAAAACCTAATTTAAGACAAGACTAACCAAAAGACACACAAAATTTTGATATAAAGATGGCATTAAATCCCAGGACAATTCTTTCTCTCAACGTCAATGGACTAAATGCACCAGTCAAGAGACACAGAGTGGCTAAATGGATCAAAAAACTCAATCCAACCTTCTGCTGCCTAAAAGAAACGCACCTGAATAGCCAGAACAAACAGACTCAAAATAAAAGGCTGGAGAAAAATTATCCAAGCAAACAACACCCATAAAATAGCTGAAGTGGCCATACTAATATCAGATAATGCAAACTTTATACTCAGGAAGGTTGTAAGGGACAAAGATGGACATTTTATATTAATCAAGGGGTATGTAGAGCAGGAAGAAATAACTCTCCTAAACATATATGCACCGAATGAGGGGCCAGCAAAATATTTAATACAACTGTTGACAAATCTGAAAAATAATATCAATAACAATACAATAATTGTGGGGGACCTCAACACGGCTTTGTCAATACTGCATAGGTCAACCAGACTGAAACCCAACAAGAATATACTAGACCAGAGGAGAGAAATGGAAGAAAGAGGCCTAGTAAATATATATAGGACACTCCATCCCCAGAAACCTGGGTACACATTCTTCTCCAATGTACATGGGACATTCTCCAGGATAGACTACATGCTGGCACATAAAACATACCTCCATAAGATCAAGAGGATAGAAATTTTGCAGACTACCTTCGCTGACCAACAGGCTCTAAAATTATTTGTGAATTCCAAAGGGACTCAGAAGAAAAACCTTAACACTTGGAAGTTAAACAGCCTCATACTCAATAACCAGTGGGTCCGGGATAAAATCAAGGAGGAAATCAAAAGGTTCCTGGAAACAAATGGCAATAAGGACACAAACTATCAGAACTTATGGGACACAGCAAAAGCAGTACTGAGAGGAAAATTTATAGCTTTGCAAGCGCACATCAGGAAGGAAAAAGGAGCTTACCTGAGTAGCTTAATGACACAGCTAATAGAACTAGAAAGTGCTTAACTAAAGGACCCAAAAATAGGGAGACAGAAGGAAATAACAAAGCTGAGAGCAAAAATCAACGAAGTGGAAACCCAAAAAACAATCCGAAAGATCAACGAAAGCAGAAATTGGTTCTTTGAAAAAATAAACAAGATTGATAGACCACTGACAAACCTAACAAAGAAAGAGAGAGAGAAACTTGATAACTCGTATTAGGAATGAAAAAGGAGAGATTACTACTGATATGACAGAGATTCAAAGGGTAATCAGATACTACTTTGAGAAACTCTACTCCACTAAAAATGAGAACCTGGAAGAAATGGATAAAATCTTGGACTCTTATAATCTTCCACGGTTGAAGAAAGAGAATGTAGCATTTCTAAACACCCCCATCTCCATCAATGAAATTAAAATGGTAATCAAATATCTGCCCAAAAACAAAAGCCCAGGCCCAGATGGATTCACTAATGAATTCTTTCAAACTTTCCAAGAAGAACTACTAACAATCCTGGCAAGACTCTTTCATGAAATTGAACGAACGGAAACACTTCCAAATAGCTGTTATGAAGCCAACATCACCTTGATACCTAAACCAGACAGAGATGCTACAAAAAAAGAAAATTACAGACCAATATCGCTGATGAATGCAGATGCAAAGATCCTCAACAAAATCTTGACAAATAGGATTCAATGCCTCATTAAGAAGATCATCCACTATGATCAAGTAGGTTTCATCCCAGGAATGCAAGGATGGTTTAACATCCATAAATCTATCAATGTAATATACAACATAAACAACAAGAAAAATAAAAACCACATGATCATATCAATAGATTCAGAGAAAGCATTTGATAAGGTCCAACACCCATTCTTGATCAAAACTCTCAGCAAGATGGGAAAGGAAGGAACCTTTCTCAATATAGTGAAGGCCATCTACCCAAGCCAGTGGCAAATATTATCCTCAATGGAGAAAAACTGAAAGCCTTCCCTCTAAATTCTGGCACAAGACAAGGCTGTCCTCTCTCACCACTCCTATTCAACATAGCACTGGAAGTACTTGCTATAGCGATTAGGGAAGAAAAAGATATCAAGGGAATCCAGATAGGAAAGGAAGAAGTCAAGCTCTCACTGTTTGCAGATGACATGATGCTCTACTTAGAAAACCCTAAAAACTCTACCAAAAAGCTTCTAGAAACAATAGACTCATATAGCAAGGTGGCAGGCTACAAAATTAACACACAAAAATCAATGGCCTTTCTATACACCAATAGTAATAAGGAAGAAATGGACATTAAGAAAACAACCCCATTCACAATAGTGCCACACAAACTCAAATATCTTGGAATCAACTTGATTAAAAATGTGAAGGACCTATACAAAGAAAACTATAAAACTCTGTTTCAAGAAATAAGGGAGGACACGCAGAAATGGAAACGCATACCCTGCTCATGGATTGGCAGGCTTAACAACATCAAAATGGCAATAGTCCCCAAGGCATTATACAGATTTAATGCTATCCCTCTAAAGATACCCATGACATTCTTCAAAGAAGTGGATCAGGCACTTTTGAAATTCGTTTGGAACAATAAACACCCTACAATAGCTAAAGCAATCATTGGGAAAAAGAATATGGGAGGAATAACTTTCCCCAACTTTAAACTTTACTACAAAGCAATAGTTATCAAAACAGCATGGTATTGGAATAAGGACAGGTCCTCAGATCAGTGGAATAGGCTTGAATATTCAGAAAATGTTCCCCAGACAACCACCTAATTTTTGATAAAGGGGCAGGAAATCCTAAATGGAGCTGGGAAAGCCTCTTCAACAAGTGGTGTTGGCACAACTGGATAGCCACTTGCAAAAAATTGAATTTAGATCCCCAGCTAACATCATGTACGAAGGTAAAATCCAAATGGATTAAAGACCTCGATATCAGACCCAAAACCATAAGATATATTGAACAACACATAGGCAAAACACTCCATGACATTGAGACTATAGGCATCTTCAAGGAGGTAATTGCACTCTCCAAGCAAGTGAAAGCAGAGATTACAGATGGGAATATATTAAGCTGAGAAGCTTCTGCACCTCAAAGGAAATAGTGCCCAGGATAGAAGAGCCACCCACTGAGTGGGAGAAACTATTCACCCAATACCCATCAGATAAGGGGCTAATCTCCAGAATATACAAGGCACTGACAGAACTTTACAAGAAAAAAACATCTAAAAAGAAATGAACAAACATTTTGACAAAGAAAAAATACAAATGGCCAAAAGACACATGAAAAATGCTCCACATCACTAATCATCAGGGAGATGCAAATCAAAACAACGATGAGATACCACCTCACACCACAGAGAATGGCACACATCACAAAGAATGAGAATAAACAGTGTTGGCGGGGATGTGGAGAGAAAGGAACTCTTATCCACTGCTGGTGGGAATGCCATCTAGTTCAACCTTTATGGAAAGCAATATGGAGATTCCTCCAAAAACTGGAAATCGAGCTCCCATATGATCCAGCTATACCACTCCTAGGAATATACCCTAGGAACACAAAAATACAATACAAAAACCCCTTTTTTACACCTATATTCATTGCAGCACTATTTACCATAGCAAGACTCTGGAAACAACCAAGATGCCCTTCAACAGACGAATGGCTAAAGAAACTGTGGTACATATACACAATGGAATATTATGCTGCTGTCAGGAGAGATGAAGTCATGAAATTTTTCTATACAGAGATGTACACGGAATCTATTATGCTGAGTGAAATAAGTCAGAGAGAGAGAGAACAACGCAGAATGGTCTCACTCATCTATGGGTTTTAAAAAAAATGAAAGACATTCTTGCAATAATAATTTTCAGACACAAAAGAGAAAAGAGCTGGAAGTTCCAGCTCACCTCGGGAAGCTCACAACAAATAGTGATGAGTTTAGTTAGAGAAATAACTACATTTGGACTGTCCTAATAATGAGAATGTATGAGGGAAATGGAGAGCCTGTTTAGAGTACAGGCAGGGGTCGGGGGGGGGGGGGGTCGGAGGGAAACTTGGGACATTGGTGATGGGAATGTTGCACTGGTGATGGGGGGTGTTCTTTACATGACTGAAACCCAAACACAATCATGTATGTAATCAAGGTGTTTAAATAAAAAAAAATGAAAAAAAAGAAATATTAGCAAATACCTTGGAAGTGCAATACTTTAGAACAAAGATTAAAGTAGGATGAATTATATCTGCATTTATATATACATATATATGAATTATATCTGAAGTGTACTAAGAAAGTATAAAATCAAGTTTCACAATTGAAATGATTAGGTATTGAAATGATTAAAACGATTAGGTATTAATAACCTCTCAGAAATAAAACTTACACACAAAAGGACAAATATTGAAGGACAAATATTTAAAATGCCAGCATCTAAATATTCATTATTAGATAGGTAAAACACATTGTAAAATTAACATCTAGCCTGGAAAAAATCCAGTCAATAGAAACGAAGTCAGATATTTCATAGATGCACGAATTAGAAGACCAGGAATTCCAAGACTCTAATTATGTAACATAAAGATTAAAGTAAAATAATAGTATAATTAAAAAAGAATCTATAGGGCTAGGAAGACTATATGTTTAAGGCCTCTTGCCTTACCATACATACATTCCTTACAATCAATCCAACTCAGGTTTACTTTACAAACTTTATAATCAATCCACCCCAGGTTTGATTTATTAACACCACAAATGACTTCTAAAGCACTACAGCATAACTAAGCCCTGAATACAGCCAGGTATGTCCCAAAATCAAACACACACACACAATAAAATAAATTATAAAAGTGTGTCAATGAAAAATAATATATAATAGAATCTAATATGAATTATATTGAAATATTATTTTTCTCCTTTCTTGACACCTTCAGTATTTTAGATGCTTCATGGTATTGTGTTGGTTTGCGTAAATACAGGGAGGAAGATTTCCTCTCTGTAGTATTACTCCTAATGCAGACAGAAAACCTTAAAAGTCAGCTAGGGTACCCCAGAGCCCTCTTTCAGGGAAAGAATCAGAAGATGTTGAGGTTAAGCACTGTTATACTTGCAAAAGTACTGTTTCTAGTATTCTGCTAATCTCAGGGAAACCTTAGAGGCTAATAGGCCTAGGGAAATCAGAGATTATCTAGGAATGTCTAGATTGATCTGTGCCAGCTGGCTGCAGCCTGGGTCCTGCTCTCAGTATTGAGAAAAGTTTCGGATATTAGAATTTCTCCCAATCCTGGAGATGGGTGGGCCAGGCTCCCATCAGAATAATTCTACAAAGGGTGAGACATCCAAGACCATTCTTAGTGCATCATGTTGACTTGACTTTCTTATCTTTACATCAGCCAAGTCTGGGAAACCTTGATGTGACAGGAAAATGCCTTTATTGGTAAACCACCTGCTCTATCCATGACCAATCCCCAGAAATTATCTATAAATATGAAGTGTCCCAAATGGAGGTTCCTTCAGTCTTGCTGGGTTTATGCAAAGGAACAAGCCAAATTTATTTAGCTATTTGGCAAGGTTCATTATGAAGTGGAAGAGAAAAACTATTTTTCTGTAGCTGATTGAATTACAGGCGTCCTAGCAGGCTTAACTTAAAGCCCAATCCTTTGGTAATACATATGAAAATATACTTACTGGTTATAATAGAGTGGTCATGGGGCCGGGCAGTGGCGCTGGAGGTAAGGTGCCTGCCTTGCCTGCGCTAGCCTAGGACGGACCGCGGTTCGATCCCCCGGTGTCCCATATGGTCCCCCAAGAAGCCAGGAGCAACTTCTGAGCGCATAGCCAGGAGTAACCCCTGAGCGTCACAGGGTGTGGCCCAAAAACCAAAAAAAAAAAATAATAGAGTGGTCATAATTACTGAAAGCTGCACATGTGATCACTAGTCTGGCTAAAATTTTACCAGAAAGAACTTATGCTGAATAGGAAAGTAGAAGAAGTAACTCAGAGCTGTGATTTACTTGCTGTTACTCAACCTAGTGGAAATCTTGGTTCTCCTCAGCAGACAACATCTGTAACGTTAGAGAGCATATTCTGAGGAAGACTGGCAATGTGTCTTCACACAGTTGCCAATAATGCTCAGAAAATAGATATAATGCTATGATGCTTTGATTTCTGTTGCTAAACCTTTGTGTCATCATCCTAGAGGGAGCATGTCTCTTTCCAAGGATAAAGAGGATCATTTACTGTTCAAGAGCATGATAAGTGTAATATTTCCCTGTCTAATTGATCTGATTTTTTTCAGATGTTGAAACTATAGAATTAAACCAGTCAATTGCCTCTTTAAGAGATAAGGTAGCATGAGATTTCACCCTTTTTATAGAAAGAGCCTGCAGTCTTTTGCCAGAATAAATTAATTAAAAAATTTGGACCTTCACCCACAATCCCCTTTAATGGGGAATTTTCTAGGGAAATGTAAAAATGGAAAAGGAAAAATGGAAAGCCACTAGGAGAATAGGGGCAAGAATGACCACCAGAAATCAACTAAGTTTATCCATCTACATATCCCAGAGATACAACAAGTGGAAGGAATGAACTGGACATTATTAATTAAAAGGATGGGTGGTGTAAGAAAAGAAGGAGCGAGGATTGTGGTTTCACCTGGTAATGTTAAGGGTTAAAGAATTAGCACCAGGTATGGGAGGTATTACTGTCTGACCTAGTGCAGTAATAATTATCAATTGTGTCTCTAGGCAACTGGATTCTAGGACTTTATGTGTTCTCTCCATCTCAACAAATATTTAAGTTGCAGCTGTGTCAGCTGGATCTGCAAGGGGTCCTTCTCATTCAGGCAGATCCAGTTGACTCATCTCAATGGACCAGGAAAGAATGCAGAGAGTCCTGGTGCTCCTGATGATGATAGAGACTTGGGATGCCCAACAAGAATGAATACCCACTTAGACTATGGATAGGAGGTTTGAGGGTCAAACTGTCACCTTGGGGATCTATCACCTAAACTTGGGCTTATGTAATTTGTTTTTTTATTTATCTCTTGCTACTGAGGTGTAAGTGTTAAAAAAAAAAAGTGGGTTCTAACCCAAGGGTTCAGATCCTGGAATAGGAAGTTGCCCTGAGAGCATTCTCATTTTATGCATGTCCAGAATGGAGTCCATGGAAATGTGGAGAAGCAGCAGACTTTTCTGCAGGGTATAGGAATGTGTCAGGAAGGCCAAGGCTGGAGGTCTCAGGCAGAGTTTTGGGAGTGCTGTTAACCAGAGCTGTTGGGCCCAAATATCAGTAGAGCTTTTATGAGAATGTGTCCAGACTAATTTCCTAGTAGGGAAGCATCAGTTAAGGAAATTATAGGGAGCCAGCAGTTCAATACTGCCTTAAGCTGCCAGTGTAAACCCCATAATCAAGCATGGAGTAGAAGAAAGTCAAGGATCAGACTTTCCAGAAATTGCCAAAGATTGTTCATTGTGCATACATCCAGAATACTCTCTGGACTTTTTAGCAGAAGTTGCCCTGCAGAAGAGGAGGAGTTTGAACTTAAGGCTCTAAAAACAAGGTGGGCTGTGTATGACCCAAGGGGAACTTATCTGGGGTCATCTGATGAATGCTACAGCAGCTGAGGGCCAGTTTGCAGGAATGAAAAGATTCTGCCTCCCACTATGAACAGTGTTTCACTTAATCACCCTAAATAACTGCCCTGGCTAGTCTACTCTTTACTATTTTTGTGATGCTCTTATTAAGTCCTTGAATAATTAAGTGGCTCAACAACTTTATTCAGTCATACATAGGTGCAGTTAAGATCCTTGTACTAAGGTCCCAGTATGTGCCCATATGCAGGAATGGGGATGAGAAACATCAAGGAGAGTCAAGTATTTGATTCAGGTCCAAGAGAATATGATGGAATGTAGGATCTTGGGTTCTGAACAAAGAGGGACGCCATTTTGTAAATACCACATGTTTGGCTTCTCTTAGATTCTAAACAAAGAGAAAAGGGCATGAAGGGGTAGTAAGAAGGTACTCTAGACAACAATCAATCATTCTGTAGATCATCAGAATCTAAAACCTCCCTATATTTCCTCCCTATATTATCTGATTTGTTACATTGGTGGCATCACCACCTCTGGGAGATGGCCCAATCAGTCAGTATGGGACTTGTGCTGAAGGAATATTGTTTTTTTTTTAATTTATTTAAACACCTTAATTACATACATGATTGTGTTTGGGTTTCAGTCATGTAAAGAACATCACCCATCACCAGTGCAACATTCCCATCACCAATGTCCCAAGTCTCCCTTCGCCCCACCCGACCCCCGCCTGTACTCTAGACAGGCTCTCCATTTTCCTCATAATTCTCATTATTAGGACAGTTCAAAATGTAGTTACTTCCCTAACTAAACTCATCACTCTTTGTGGTGAGCTTCCTGAGGTGAGCTGGAATTTCCAGCTCTTTTCTCTTTTGTGTCTGAAAATTATTATTACAAGAGTGTCTTTCATTTTTCTTAAAACCCATAGATGAGTGAGACCATTCTGCGTTGTTCTCTCTCACTCTGACTTATTTCACTCAGCATAATAGATTCCGTGTACATCCATTTAGGAAAATTTCATGACTTCATCTCTCCTGACAGCTGCATAATATTCCATTGTGTATATGTACCACAGTTTCTTTAGCCATTCGTCTGTTGAAGGGCATCTTGGTTGTTTCCAGAGTCTTGCTATGGTAAATAGTGCTGCAATGAATATAGGTGTAAAAAAGGGGTTTTTGTATTGTATTTTTGTGTTCCTAAGGTATATTCCTAGGAGTGGTATAGCTGGAACGTATGGGAGCTTGATTTCCAGTTTTTGGAGGAATCTCCATATCGCTTTCCATAAATGTTGAACTAGATGGCATTCCCACCAGCAGTGGATAAGAGTTCCTTTCTCTCCACATCCCTGCCAACACTGATTATTCTCATTCTTTGTGATGTGTGCCATTCTCTGGGGTGTGAGGTGGTATCTCATCGTTGTTTTGATTTGCATCTCCCTGATGATTAGTGATGTGGAACATTTTTTCATGTGTCTTTTGGCCATGTGTATTTCTTCTTTGTCAAGGTGTCTGTTCATTTCTTCTCCCCATTTTTTGATGGGGTTAGATGTTTTTTTCTTGTAAAGTTCTGTCAGTGCCTTGTATATTCTGGAGATTAGCCCCTTATCTGATGGGTATTGGGTGAATAGTTTCTCCCACTCAGTGGGTGGCTCTTGTATCCTGGGCACTATTTCCTTTGAAGTGCAGAAGCTTCTCAGCTTAATATATTCCCATCTGTTAATCTCTGCTTTCACTTGCTTGGAGAGTGCAATTACCTCCTTGAAGATGCCTATAGTCTCAATGTCCTGGAGTGTTTTGCCTATGTGTTGTTCAATATATCTTATGGTTTTGGGTCTGATATCGAAGTCTTTAATCCATTTGGATTTTACCTTCGTACATGACGTTAGCTGGGGGTCTAAGTTCAATTTTTTGCAAGTGGCTATCCAATTGTGCCAACACCACTTGTTGAAGAGGCTTTCCCTGCTCCATTTAGGATTTCCTGCTCCTTTATCAAAAATTAGGTGGTTGTATGTCTGGGGAACATTTTCTGAGTATTCAAGCCTATTCCTCTTATCTGAGGACCTATCCTTATTCCAATACCATGCTGTTTTGATAACTGTTGCTTTGTAGTACAGTTTAAAGTTGGGGAAAGTAAATCCTCCCATATTCTTTTTCCCAATGATTGCTTTAGTTATTCTTGGGTGTTTATTGTTCCAAACGAATTTCAAAACTGTCTGATCCACTTCTTTGAAGAATGTCATGGGTATCTTTAGAGGGATGGCATTAAATCTGTATAATGCCTTGGGGAGTATTGCCATTTTGATGATGTTAATCCTGCCAATCCATGAGCAGGGTATGCGTTTCCATTTCCGTGTGTCCTCTCTTATTTCTTGGAGCAGAGTTTTATAGTTTTCTTTGAATAGGTCCTTCACATTTTTAGTCAAGTTGATTCCAAGATATTTGAGTTTGTGTGGCACTATTGTGAATGGGGTTGTTTTCTTAATGTCCATTTCTTCCTTATTACTATTGGTGTATAGAAAGGCCATTGATTGTTGTGTGTTAATTTTGTAGCCTGCCACCTTGCTATATGAGTCTATTGTTTCTAAAATCTTTGTGATAGAGTCTTTAGGGTTTTCTAAGTAGAGTATCATGTCATCTGCAAACAGTGAGAGCTTGACTTCTTCCTTTCTTATCTGGATTCCCTTGATATCCTTTTCTTGCCTAATTGCTATAGCAAGTACTTCCAGTGCTATGTTGAATAGGAGTGGTGAGAGAGGACATCCTTGTCTTGTGCCAGAATTTAGAGGGAAGGCTTTCAGTTTTTCTCCATTGAGGATAATATTTGCACTGGCTTGTGGTAGATGGCCTTCAATATATTGAGAAAGGTTCCCTCCATTCCCATCTTGCTGAGAGTTTTGATCAAGAATGGGTGTTGGACCTTATCAAATGCTTTCTCTGCATCTATTGATATGATCATGTGGTTTTTATTTTTCTTGTTATTGATGTTGTGTATTATGTTGATAGATTTACGGATATTAAACCAGCCTTGCATTCCTGGGATGAAACCTACTTGATCGTAGTGAATGATCTTTTTAACGAGGCATTGAATCCTATTTGCCAGTATTTTGTTGAGGATCTTTGCATCTGCATTCATCAGTGATAGTGGTCTGTAATTTACTTTTTTGGTAGCATCCCTGTCTGATTTAGGTATCAAGGTGATGTTGGCTTCATAAAAGATATTTGGAAGTGTTTCCGTTTGTTCAATTTCATGAAAGAGTCTTGCCAAGATTGGCAGTAGTTCCTCTTGGAAAGTTTGATAGAATTCATTAGTGAATCCATCTGGACCTGGGCTTTTGTTATTCGGCAGACATTTGATTACTGTTTTAATTTCATCAATGGTGATAGGGGTGTTTAGAAACGCTACATCCTCTTCCTTCAACCGTGGAAGATTATAAGAGTCCAAGAATTTATCCATTTCTTCCAGGTTCTCATTTTTAGTGGCGTAGAGTTTTTCAAAGTAGTTTCTGATTACTCTTTGAATCTCTGTCATATCAGTAGTGATCTCTCCTTTTTCATTCCTGATACAAGTTATCAAGTTTCTCTCTCTCTTTTTTTGTTAGGTTTGTCAGTGGTCTATCAATCTTGTTTATTTTTTCAAAGAACCAACTTCTGCTTTCGTTGATCTTTCAGATTGTTTTTTGAGTTTCCACTTCGTTGATTTCTGCTCTCAGCTTTGTTATTTCCTTCTGTCTTCCTATTCTTGGGTCCTTTTGTTGAGCATTTTCTAGTTCTATTAGCTGTGTCATTAAGCTACTCAGGTAAGCTCCTTTTTCCTTCCTGATGTGTGCTTGCAAAGCTATAAATTTTCCTCTCAGTACTGCTTTTGCTCTGTCCCATAAGTTCTGATAGTTTGTGTCTTTATTGTCATTTGTTTCCAGGAACCTTTTAATTTCTTCCTTGATTTCATCTCGGACCCACTGGTTATTGAGCATGAGGCTGTTTAACTTCCAGGTGTTAAAGTGTTTCTTCTGAGTCCCTTTGGAGTTCACAAATAATTTCAGAGCCTGTTGGTCAGCGAAGGTAGTCTGCAAAATTTCTATCCTCTTGATCTTATGGAGGTATGTTTTATGTGCCAGCATGTAGTTTATCCTGGAGAATGTCCCATGTACATTGGAGAAGAATGTGTACCCAGGTTTCTGGGGATGGAGTGTCCTATATATATCCACTAGGCCTCTTTCTTCCATTTCTCTCCTCAGGTCTAGTATATTCTTGTTGGGTTTCAGTCTGGTTGACCTATCCAGTGTTGACAAAGCCGTGTTAAGTTCCCCCACAATTATTGTGTTGTTGTTGATATTATTTTTCAGATTTGTCAACAGTTGTATTAAATATTTTGCTGGCCCCTCATTCGGTGCATATATGTTTAGGAGAGTGAATTCTTCCTGCTCTACGTACCCCTTGATTAATATAAAATGTCCATCTTTGTCCCTTACAACCTTCCTGAGTATAAAGTTTGCATTATCTGATATTAGTATGGCCACTCCAGCTTTTTTATGGGTGTTGTTTGTTGGATAATTTTTCTCCAGCCTTTTATTTTGAGTCTATGTTTGTTCTGACTATTCAGGTGTGTTTCTTGAAGGCAGCAGAAGGTTGGATTGAGTTTTTTGATCCATTTAGCCACTCTGTGTCTCTTAACTGGTGCATTTAGTCCATTGACGTTGAGAGAAAGAATTGTCCTGGGATTTAATGCCATCTTTATTTCAAAATTTGGTGTGTCTTTTGGGTAGTCTTGTCTTAGATTAGGTCTTTCAGTTTTTCTCTTAAGACTGGTTTTGTGTCTGTGAAGTTTCTGAGCTGTTTTTTGTCTGTGAAGCCATGTATTCTTCCGTCAAACCGGAAAGTGAGTTTTGCTGGGTATAGTATTCTGGGTGAAGCATTCATTTCATTCAGTCTTGTCACTATATCCCACCACTGCTTTCTGGCATTGAGTGTTTCTTGTGACAGGTCTGCTGTAAATCTCAGGGAAGCTTGCTTGAACGTGATTTCCCCTTTTGATCTTGCTGTTTTCAGAATTCTGTCTCTATCTGTGGGATTTGTCATTGTGACTAGGATGTGTCTTGGGGTGGTTTTTCTGGGGTCTCTTTTGGTTGGTACTCTTCGGGCATGCAGGATTTGATCACATATATTCTTTAGCTCTGGAAGTTTCTCTTTAATGATGTTCTTGATTGTTGATTCTTCCTGGAAATTTTCTTCCTGGGTCTCTGGGACTCCAATGATTCTTAAGTTGTTTCTGTTGATCTTATCATAGACTTCTATTTTCATCTGTTCCCATTCTTTGACTAATTTTTCCATTGTCTGCTCATTTGCTTTAAGTTTTTTGTCCAATCTCTCCTGCTGTATGGAATTGTTATGTATCTCATCTTCCACAGCACCAAGTCTATTCTCAGCTTCTGATACCCTGTCCCAGAGCTTATCCATTGTGCGTTCACTTCGTTTACTGACCTTTTCAGTCCTGTTAGTTGACATGTTATTTCAGTTTGGAGTTTTGTGATTTCTGTCTTCATATTTTCTTGGTTCTTATTCGTGTTCTGTTCAACTCGATCCATGGTTTCTTGGAGTCTGTTGAGTATCTTCCATATTGCTAGTCTAAAGTCCTTATCTGAGAAGTTGATTAGTTGGTTGGTCATTTTCTGGTCCTCAGAATTGTCATCTTCATTCTCTATGTCTGATGCTGGCCTGCATTGTTTCCCCATTGTCACACTTGTATTGTGGGTTTTTCTACGTGTTTTGGTGGTATTAATTGTCTATATGATGCAGGCAGCACACTCCTCTGGCTCCTCCCTTTCTGGATGGGCTGACTTGCCTCTAAGGGAGGGGAGTCCTCCGTGGATGAAGCCTCACACTGGGTCAAATCTTAGGCCGGAGCATGCAACAGAGAAGACAGTCCGGAGAGAAATGTTTGCATCTGTGATATAGCACCATTCTTAGTGTGATTTTTCCTTCTTGTTGCAATGGAGTTCTTTTCTTAGAAAGTGTGCACAGCCGCGTAGCGAAGCGGAGCGGCCGTGCTCCGCTGGAGCCTCTTTTTGCCCCACTCGCAAGAGTTTCACGCAAGAGGACAGTAGACAGACATAGACAGGTCACACTCACAGTTTTTCACAGTTGGGCCCCACTGGGCTGGTGTACTTTCGCGGATTTTCCCCGCCTGGTGTCACACATAGGGAGCCGACTTTTGCAAAGCTTAGTCGTTTTTCATGCTCTGTAGTCCCTCCCTGAAAATGGCGTCTGGGCGAGCGAGGTTTCTGGAGCCTCATTTTGCCCCACTCGCAAGAGTTTTACGCAAGAGGACAGTAGACAGACATAGACAGGTCACACTCACTGTTTTTCACAGTTGGGCCCCACTGGGCAGGTGTACTTTCACGGATTTTCCCCGCCTGGTGTCACACACAGGGAGCCGGCTTTTGCAAAGCTTTGCTGGTTTTCATGCTCTGTAGTCCCTCCCTGAAAATGGCATCTGGGCGAGCAAGGTTTCTGGAGCCTCATTTTGCCCCACTCGCAAGAGTTTCACGCAAGAGGACAGTAGACAGACATAGACAGGTCACACTCACAGTTTTTCACAGTTGGGCCCCACTGGGCCGGTGTACTTTCGCGGATTTTCCCCGCCTGGTATCACACACAGGGAGCTGGCTTTTGCAAAGCTTTGCCGGTTTTCATGCTCTGTCTGATGGAATATTGTTATGTCAAACTTTAAAAAAAATAAAGTGATGTTTTAATTTAAAGATATTAATTGGTACATGTTATATGTAGATAGTAATTTTTTTGGATGTTTGGGCCACACCCACTGATGCTCAAGTGTTACTCCTGGTGATGCATTCAGAAATTGCTCCTGGCTTGGGGACCATATGGAACACTGGAGGATCAAACCATGGTCCGTTTTAGGCTAGCACCAACAATGCAGACACCTTACCGCTTGCACCACCACTTTGGCCCCAGATGTAGATAGTAATTTTGTACAAAAAAAATACACCAAAATAAGTTTATATACAATTTGAAGTACTACAGTGGCAAATATTATAATAAATTAATTATCAAAACTTTCACCGTAATTAAAATAAAATATTGAGATATTCAGGCAATTCAAACACATATTTAAAGGAAAAGAAAAGAACTGGTGGGTCAAATAAAAAAGCTGACAGGATACATACTAAAAAGCAATATCAGGGGCCAGAGTGGTGGCATAAGCAGTAAGGTGTCTGCCTTGTCCCTACTAGCCTAGGACAGATCGTGGTTTGATCCCCTGAAGTCCCATATGGTCCCCCAAGCCAAGAGCAAATTCTGAGCGCATAGCCAGGAGTAACCCCTGAGTGTCAACAGGTGTGACCCAAAAACCAAAAAATAAAATAAATAAATAAATAAATAATAAATAAATAAATAAAATGCAACATCATACAGATGACTGGTTGTTACAACCAGGACTCTAAAGTACCCATTCTGGGACCACCACCACCAACAGCAACGAAAACCTCTAGCCTAGCTTTTATCTACGATCTGTTCAACAAACAAGATCTCCAACTCCAGAGGTCTGACTGAGACAACCGTAACTGAACAGGCCTTCCGGAAACATAACGAAAGACTTTATCCTAGGCTCCATCCTAGGAGCAACATAATGACCAAGAACGCCAACTACAGAAGATGGATTAAAACGACACTGAAGAAGCGTAACTGCTAGAACCACAAAGAAAGACTTCATAAGCTCCATTCCTTGAGCCGCACAGCCACCAAGATCTCTAGATACAGAGATCTAATTTTACCATCCAAGACAAAACTGAAGTCTTCCATACACCACGAAAGCAACAAGGGGAGAGTAAATGATCATGCAAGGAGATTATAGTTAATCCCATGACAGTATACTTCAGGGGTGGAGAAACCCTATATCTCCTAGGACAAGGGAATTCCCTCTATAATATCCCCAATAGTTACTGTGCCTATGCAGGGAAAAAAAGAAAAGGGGAAAAAAAGCACAAAACAATAATTTTTCCACATATTTATTTATTGATTGATCGATTTTTTTGACGTCTTTATTTTGGTGTAGAGATTGAAGTTGATGTCTCCAATATTATTTAATTTTATTTTATCTTATCTTTCTCTTTCTTTTTGCACTCTGGCATGATTTGATTTCAAAACCGAAACTGTTGTGTGGTGCTTGTCTTTATTACGGTAGTGCTCACTGGATATTTAATTTGATTTTTCTTTCTGTATTTTTGTGGTGCTTCAATTACCTTTTTCATGTCCTATTTCAAATTGAGGTTGAAAGCCTCTAGAAGGTCTCTGCCCATTTTCAGCGTGAGTTCTTTTTTTTTTTTTGTTTTTGTTTTTGTTTTCTTATTTTGTACCCCATTATATTGCTTTTCTTTCTTTCATTCAAACAAAACCACATAACTCAATTTATCTAGCTCTGCTCTTAAATAGAGGAGGAATCGGGGGGGGGGGGTACCAGGACCAAACAGATATATGACCACTAATAGTAAGCTAGACAAAGAAGGGACTACCTACTCTAGCAGCCCGGGGCTGTGTGTGTGTGTAATGGTGGGGTATATGGGTTGCAGAAAGGGAACTGAGTTGGGGGGAGGACAAATTTGGTGATGGGTATTCCCCTGATTCAATGTTAATATGTACCTAAAATACTACTGTGAAAGATATGTAACCCATTATGACCACAATAAAAATTTTTAAAAATTCAATATCAATAGTTATATTTGATGTGAATTGACTAAATATACAAACCTGAAAGGAAAAATTCTTAGATTTCCTATATTATTCAATTTTATATCTTCTACCAAAACACATTATAAATATAAAAACATATTCCAAAATATAAAGGAATATTGTACTCACTGAATGAGTCTCACTAATATTTTTAAATTAAATTATCCAGATACAACTGTATGCATATTCAATATTTTCATTGATAAAAAAGTTCTAAATAGGCAAAATAAAATGAAGATCTGGTTGTGACAATTGTGGATGTTTCCTCTAAATTTTCAAAAATGAATGCTTTAGCATATACTTATTTTTAAAAATGTGTTTCACTAAGTAACGTGGTCACAGAAGTATACCATTTATGGTAGTGATATACAAAATCACTACATACCACCTACCAATAAGCTTCGCCAATGTCCCTATATTACTTCCATTTTAACTCTAACTCTTCCTCCTGTCCTATCCCTTTACCCACTTCTGGAAATTTGCATGTTAATGCAAGGTATAGTATTTCATTTTCCAATACTATTGCCTTGTTTTTTCTCTATTTTCTGCAGAATAGTAAGAAAAAAATTGGTATTAATATTTATTCCTCTGACAGTGCTCAACATGATATCCTCCAGTTCCATGCAAACGAATCAAAATGTATGATTTTTTTTCTCTTAATGCTGCATTGTATTTCATTGTATGTATGTGTTTGTGGGTGTGTGTGTGTATTCATTCATCAGCGTTGAGACAGTGGGTTTGTTTCCAAGCCTAGCTATCCTATTATATGCTGCCATGATCTTGATTGGAATGGTAGTTCTTATGAATTATATGGGGCCGGAGAGATAGCATGGAGGTAAAGCGTTTGCCTTTCATGCAGGAGGTCATCAGTTCGAATCCCGGCGTCCCATATGGTCCCCCGTGCCTGCCAGGACCAATTTCTGAGCCTGGAGCCAGGAATAACCCCTGAGCACTGCCTGGTGTGACCCAAAAACCAAAAAAAAAAAAAAAAAAAAGATGAATTATATGAGCATACCATAGTATATTTTAGGTAAAAATGCACATTGATAAAGCATGAACGTATTGAGCAACACTATAACAATACATTATTATACACTAGAGTAATGCATGTCTGTTGATCATTTCTATATAGTTTCATTCTTGATAATATTATAATAAAACTTTGAGTTAGCTATAGCCTACATATCACTGTATGGTTCTCTAATTTCTCTGAAGAATTTTCTTACAGAATCATGAACTATAATTATGTTATACAGTAAAGACTGATTTATATCAATGAAAAAAGTTCAGCCAATTTAATGTTCATTGAGATGAATGGGTCTTAAGAAATAGGTGATATAATTTATCATCTTGTCCCTATAGTATATATTTCTGCAGTGATTCTGGCCCCACCCAGCTATGTTGCTTAAAAATCTACAACTGCTGAATTTTCAAAGGTCCTTTGATATAAAATATGCTTTAAAATAACCCTTTGGTTTGTAATTAAAAGTTCTGCAAGTATACTCTAACATTTATTTTCATAATTCACCTGTGTATATTTTCTTGTAAGTGAAAAACGGTTAAAATTAATTAAAACAATCTAAAGTAAAGTTGATACCTTTCCAAAAAGAGATATTTTTAGTAGTAGAGATAATCAACTTTTTTGCAAGATATTTTAAATCTTATTGAAAAAGAAATAATGTAATGCCTATGAATTAAGAAGCAATATGGAGAAAATTTATAATGAGCCCAAAAAACATTAAGGAGTAGAAATATGTATAAATGAAAGGAATGTACCATGCAGTAGCAATTTAAAATATGACTTAACTTTTTTTTATAAAATTAAGAATAAAATCTGTACCTAGTCATATGTAAATACGCAAACTTCTGTAATATATATTTTTATTACTTGGCATGTGGTTAAAATAAATTTATATATAGTTTATCAATGTACTAATTTTTTGTTAACAAACATCACAATTTAGTTTAAAATCTGAGTAAGTTTCACACAATTTAGAAAATTTATATTAAACTATATATAGATGAACACATTTTATTTTTCAAAATAGTGTTTTCAATCTCTGTGCCTATACATTTTTGTATTATCTACAGCTGCTATCTTTTACCTGAAAACCCAATATTTCCAACAATGATTATTAAAATAGTTACACTAAGGAACTATGATTGCTATTCAAGTTGAAATCATACTGGAATTTAATCTTCATGTTGTTAATAAAAATATCTAGCAAATTTATATCCAAATATCTTTTGCAGTTAGTGGACAAGTAAAAGAAAATAAATTGGTGAAAGATGGAATTTCCACTAATAAAAAACAAATAGATTGTTCTTCCTTTTCTTTCTTTTTTTTTTTTTTTTTTTTTTTTTTGGTTTTTGGGCCACACCTGGTGACGCTCAGGGGTTACTCCTGGCTATGTGCTCAGAAGTCGCTCCTGGCTTGGGGGACCATATGGGACGCCGGGGGATCGAACCGCGGTCCGTCCAAGGCTAGCGCAGGTAAGGCAGGAACCTTGCCTCTAGCGCCACCGCCCGGCCCTGTTCTTCCTTTTCTGTATAACTTGTTATCAATCCAAGAACTTTGAAGAATTGTATATTTATAAAGTACTTTGGTTGATAAATTTGCTTTCTGAAAAATCAAAGACCATTTATATTTCCTAAGGAAATGTGCATATCTTGAGAAAATATTCCACTATTTTATGTTTGGTTCAGTATATAAGCCCTCTAATATTCACTTTTTAATCCTTATACTGATTCTATATAAAAAGTTATTACTTCTTGTTTTAGTTTGTAAGTTTTGAGGAAGGCTTACATCCAGTGTTTTATTGCTTAATTCTATCTCTGTGCTCTGCAGTACTTTTTACATTTCATGGGAGGCCATATAATGTGCCAGAGTCAAATCTAGGTTGGCCATGTACAAGGCAAGTACCCTGCAACTATACTGTATGCCCAACCCCTTTACACTTTTCTCTTTTTTTGGTTTTTGGGTCACACCTGGAAGTGCTCAGGGGCTACTCCTGATTCTGTGCTCAAAAATCACTTCTAAAAGGCTCAGGGGACCACATGAGATGCCAAGATTTGAACCACTGTCTCTCCTAAATCAGCTGCGTGCAAGGCAAATGCTCTACTCCTATGTTATCTCTCTGGCCCCCCTTTTCACATATTTTTAAACATTCAGAATCCTCTTCTTTGGAGGCTGAGATATTTTATATGTTTGATTATATTTTTATCTTTCTCTGGGCATATTATAAAGCTATAAGCAATATATGTTGAAAGCTATAGAAATTGGTTCTGGCTGAAAAATGCAAAGAAGTTATAATCAGTTATTTTCAGTAATTGATATTAGCATATTTTAAAAATTAGTTAACTGCTATTCTAAATAACTAATTTGAAGTAATCAATTATTTTCCTCACAAACCGTTCATCAACAAAATTATTAAAATTATAATTATTATTGGCTGTCAAAGAACTTATACTTTTAACTGAGCCCTTTGTGTTTATCCTCAAATTCTTCTAAAGATAGTATAATAGGGTTATTCAGAGAAACAAGGGAGAAGGAGAGACAGAGAGAGGGGAAGAGATGGAGGAGAAAAGAGCAAGGAGAGGGAGATAGACATATACCAATAAAAACCACAAAAGGACAGTGGAAATATTTTTTAAGAATTGTTCCTTTCATTGTGAAAATACAAGGCAGGCTCACAGTCTGGACACCAGAAAGGGTGGTTATGGATATATATATATATATATATATATATATATATATATATATATATATATATATGAATATGTATGTCTACATAAATATGCGTTATATATTATTTGGATTTGGGGAGCATAAGTATTACTCATGAATAAGTCCTGGTGGTGTACAAGGAACCATATGAAAATTAGACCTAGACCAGAGCATATAATACAAGTTCCTATCCACTGTATTAAAACTCTGTCCCCATAGGGTAGATATTTCAAATGAGTCTCAAGGTCATCTGCTAGCTCAGTTTTCTCTTCCATGTCATGTTTTTTATATATTGTTACCTACCTTGAACTGATTGGATATGGTCTTCAACAGTAGCTTCCAAGTTTAATGTTATCCTTACCAGCTATGTGTGTGAGCATGCATGTGAGAATGTGCACATGCACAAGGTATGGAGGGGTGATAAGTAGCATGGCTTTGTTAAGTTCTTGATTTTCATGAAACTATTATTTGATTAAAGTAGGGTCCTCAATTGTGAGGTTGATGGTGATGCTCAGAGCCTACTTTCTATGAGGTCTTTCCTGGTGTGCAGGCAGACCATGCTGTAAATGGTCCAACCTGGGTTTCCTACATTCAAAAGCATGTTCTTCAGCCTTTTGAAATATCTCCATGGGCCTCTAAATATTTTTATGACAGCCCTAGATGCTTTACTTACTGAGTTAGACTATGAAGCTAAACTAAGTTTTAGGGCAGACTATTTTCTAGTGCATCTTATAAATGCATTTTGATACAAGCTCCGTAAGAAATGTTTCATCTGCCGAACTTATCAAATGTATTTTGCCACAAACCCTTATCCTACATGATCTATTAATCAATGTTTCTCCTAGTAGGTTGAGATCAGCATTTCTAGTCCAATACTGTCAATCACAAAGAGAAAATAAAAGGTTAAGAAGGTCAGAGCATTGTGTAAGTAACACATCTTAATAACAGCAGTTCGGGCCCAAGATTTGGGTCTCATTTGTGCTGGACCTGTTTCTCTTTTCCTTCTTCTGTATAAAAATACTTTGCATTCTTCTGACTCTCCATCATTTAATTTCTGTCAAAATTACAACATCAGAATCACTGTAAATGTAATGGTCAGAGGTAGGGCTGAGCAGTCAGACCCTGGGTCTGATCCTCAGTAAGCAACACAAACAGGATGGAATCAGTGCATATTTGAAGAATTCATTGCAATGGTGACTACAAAGCTTTCTTTGGATGCAAAGTGACAGAGAAGAGCTTATCACTCTTATTACCATTCCCTTTAAAACATCACTTTAGGTGCCTGAAAATCAGCTTTCTCTTCTGCTGGCTGTGGATTGTGACAGAATGACAGACCTGAATTGGTAAATCAGAGGGTGTGAATGATGTAAAGGTGACAGTCACCACTCTATTAGTGTTCTCACAAGAAACTAAGAACCTCTATTTAGGAGTCTTGAAATATTGTATTGGAACTGAGATAATTTATTATCATCTAAAAATAAAGCATTTTAAGAATCACGAATAATAACACTTCCATGGCACAAAAATTCTCAACATTGCTGCTCAAAGAAAGTATGTCTCATCTGAAGTATGATGACAGCATATGATGCACACTGGCACATCAGAAATAAGTTTCTAACAAAGTTCTTATTAATAAGCTTGTAAACAACATAAATGTTACGAGTATTTAATGCCAAGTAATTATCCCTAGTTCATACTGAGCATTGCCTAATACTCAGTATAAATATTGAATGTAAAATAAAGATGGATTATCCAGGTTTGATATGTGAATTTGTTATACATGTAATAGTCATTCTTTATATGTGAGCTGTGAAAATAATGAACTATGTCACAAAGATTTTTTGCTGGACACAACTACTGTTTGTCTATACTCTACTATACTTTATCTCACTATACAAAAGCAGAATGCTCTTTTGGTATGATTCATTTGGTATGACTCCATAGGTTCTTTTCTGAATCTGAAAAACAATAAAAAACTATGCACATAAGGCAAAATGTTGTTGCAAGATCATATCAAGGAGGATAGTGGGGAAATATGCTTGTCACCTATTGTGAAATTTCATATGCATATACACATTTATATATATATATATATACTTTGTAGATACTTATACATGCTTTAACTAATGTAAACTAATTCTAAAATCATAAAATATGTTGTTAGGATACCCTCAAATTAAAATAATAGTATAGTTTCATGGGGCCAGAGTGGTGGCGCAGGGTGTAACAAGTTTGCCTTGTACATGCTAGCCTAGATGGATTGCAGTTCGATCCCCTGGTGTCCCATATGGTCCCCCAAGCCAGAAGCGATTTCTGAGCACATAGCCAGAGTAACTTCTGAGCGTCACCAGGTGTGGCCAAAAAAAAGAAAATAATAGACCAGTTTCAGAGATTTTTCCTTCTCTAAAATATTTTATTTTTCATTTGAAATTTTACAATCTTCCATTTTTCTAAGATACACTTTCTTAAAAATTATCAAATAACTCTCAGCATTGAGTCTAATAGTTTGACTTTCAAATTTTATTAAAGTTTAGAACATATGGTACAATCCTTAAAGTTTATGGTATTTATGTACAGAATTACTCTATCCTACCACCACTAAAAATATCTATAATTTTCCATCACTGTTCTTATATTAACCCTGATCTTTTATGCACCCCTTAACTCCCTTATTTGTTAATCATTTTAGTAATTCAAGATGAAGTTTTTATTATTCAGTGCTTTTTATTTCCTTGTTTAGGATATTTATTCTGTGATAATCCTAAGAGTTCCAGAAGGTTTCTTGAAAAGTCAAATTCTTCTAATACTCACCATTTTAATAATAATGTTATTTGCTATATTTTCACTGGACACAGAGTTATGGAGCATCTTAAAAGAGAAAAGATTGAAAGCTAATGCTACCAATTTAGTTTGTCAGCTTATGATCTTTATGTACTTGATGGGAAGACAGTTTATAAACAAATTAGTCTGGAAGTTCTTTGGTCACGTAGTTTTTAAAGGTCGTACCTCAACTTAATGAATCCCATATATGAACATCGTCGATTTCTAGACTATCATGCTTTACAATGTTGAAGCCAGAAGCATTGTACCTGCAGTTTCAAAGTAAACCAAATGCCTGAATAGATATTGATCTAAATCAGTTTAGTCTGGCAATATTATCTCTCTTGTGAGATGCCTTAACTTTTTAACCATAACATAGATTCACTCTTGGAATTCTTCCAGTGTTCAAATGGCCAAAGGGAAAATGATTACAGAGGAAGATACTTGTACCTACTGGCTACACCTACACATTAAACCCTCTGCATAGTCAGCTTGGGTGAAATTAGAGAGAAAACTGCCCAAGCATGTCAAATGTTTAAGCTTTAAGACCCTGGGTGGAATAAAACAAAAGAGGAAGGAATCCAGGGGTGCTTTTGTATAATCAAGCTGGCTCGTGCCACTGAAGACACAGCTGGGATTGAGCATTTACTGCTGTGAAGAAACATGTAATTGTATCTAGTCCCACAGTAACCAGTGGACATGTGGAGTGTGTGTCTGTTTGCATGTACTTGTTTGGTGTGAGGGGGAGAAGACGAGTGGTAAACTTTCCCTGCTAAGAAAGCAGAGAGAACCATTAAATATTATACTAAGTCATGTTTCTCACATTTTAAAATTAATATTTAATCATTTAAAATTCTCTTTGCACACCATGTCTTTAATTTCACTTTTGAAATACATAGGTAAAACTGGTTGGTTTCCATCATAGACTATTTTATTTAATCTGAAATCTCTTAGAGGATTCCAAAAGTACATTGAAATGCAGTAATATTATCCTCAAATATCTTCTTTTTAATGCCAAAAAGAAACCCATTGAGAATGCAAATTAATTATGGGTGGTGTCTTCTGTACTAGGCAGAGATGCTCTCTTGCAAATTCAAAGCACAGGATTTTAAGCTATGAGTATTAAGAAATTAAAATTCTCCTTAGTTTCTGTCACACACATGCTTCCATTTCAACAGATTTTTTTCAATCTGTTTCCATTTGGTAATTTCACTATTTTGATATATTGACTAAGAGCAAAGTAAGCTGTATGTAATCAATAAAAATTTAAAAAATTACTATTAGGTTCTAACATTTAGATACATCAAATATCTACTTCCACTTGTATTTATATTTATTTCAGAGAGAATTTAGAGCCCTTTAAGTAGTTTTTTTGTGGTAAAGTATTATAGAAAGAAGATAAGGGCATAGTGGTGCTGGATTATATCATGTATAAAATGCTACTTATAACAGTTTGAAATGAAATTAAATAAAAATTATTTTTAAAAGAAAGTTATCTAAAATTTTCAAAATTGAAAAGAAAAATTACAAGACCACAGGATCAACTAAATTCTACATTAAATATTCTTAGGAGCCAGAAAGATAACATTAGTAGAATATGTCCTTGTCTTTCATTTGGCTAACTCCAGTGTCATTTCCATCACCACATGGTCTCCCTTGATTACCACTAGGAGTGATCCCCGAGCACAGACCTAGAAGTAAGCACTGAGCATCACCAGTTGTGACCTCTCCCCAAAGTCAACAAAAAAGCCTAATAATTTTTGCGCTGGTATTTTGCCTACTCTATCTCAATTTGTACCAAAAGGGTTAAGTTAGTTTTAATATTTATGAAATATTATTAAGCACACATAATATATTTTTGAGAGAGTTCTGATTAAACACTTGGAGATGTTTGCTCTTGGATTACTCTTATCTCCTTATTGAAGGGGAAAACTCACGGTGGTGCGGGAGGTACCATAAGTAGTGCTAGAGATCTAATAGGTCAACTTCAAGTCTGGCGATTACCTAATCCACTGTAATATCTTACTTGTCCCTAGACAGATGTTAACATCTTGATTTTACAAAAGTTTTTAAAGTTTATTTATTTATTTATTTATTTTGTATTTTTGGACCACACCTGGCAATGCTCAGGAGTTACTCCTGGTTCTGAACTCAGAAACCACTCCTGGCTCGGGGGAACCATATGGGATGCTGAGAATCGAACCCTCATTCTTCTGGATTAGCCATGTGCAAGACAAATGCCCTACCACTGTGCTACCTCTCTGGCCCATTTTTGAAGTTTTTGATCAGGTCTCAATTTACCTCAGATTATTCTTAAGTATAAGCTATTATTACTATATTAATTTCTTTATTATCATGCATTGGATTATTTTTTATTTCCTGGTAAATATTTTGTGATTTCTTTTTAAAAATGTTTTTATTACGTAAAACATTGTGATTTCATAGTTTTTTATATATACAATGTTTCACACCAGTCCCACCCTCAAGTCAACCTCCCTCTACCAATGTTTCCAGAGTCCATCCTATACCTTTCCCCAGTCCCTGCTGCTCCATCCTGCCATTATAACATGATTTTTTTTAACTTTAGTTGTTAAGATTTGGGTTTTATTGTTTTTAACTCCATGGTGTGGAATTCAGATCTGTCCTTTCTTAATATCACCATATACACTTGATTTCTGTCCTTGTCCTTCATTATTTCACATCTGTTTTTCTCCTCTAGTAAATTTATTTCTTTCTCCCCACAATACTCTGGGGCCAACAGTTTTCTAGACAATATCCATTTAAATATTGCATTCCTTCATGCAATTATTCCAAATAATACAAATAAATGATATCATTCTGTATTTATTTTTATTTTTCTGGCTTACTTCTTTTACCATACAATTTTATTCATGTTGCAGTGATTTGCATCTTTCCTTATAGCTATGTAGTATTCTGTTGTATATATGTACCACATCTTCAAGGTCTGTTCAACAGATTGATTCCATCTCTAAGCTGTTGTACTGAGAGTTGTGATTAATAGTAGTGTGCATATGCCCTTTTAAATGAATGTTTATCTGTCCTGGAGATATATAACAACCAGTGGGTTGTTGGGTCCTGTGATTGAAACTCAGAATTAAACGTCATTCAGCGTTTAATGAGAACTCTCTGTGCTGTTTTTCATAGGGGTTGAACCAAACTGTATTCCTACCAGTAGTGGATGAGTGTTCCCTTTTAATTATATCATAGCCAACACAGATTATTACCAGTAATTTTAATATGTGCTATCCTCACTGATTACATATATTTTACTGTAATCTCTATTTGTATTTTCAAGGTAATAGATAAAAATAATTTTTGATGTGTCTGTTGGCTATCTATTGGTCTCCCTCAGAAAGAGGTCTGTTCACTTTATATCCCTATTTTTGGGGGGCCATACTTGGCAGTGCTCAGGGGTTACTACTGACTCTGTGCTCAGAAACCGCTCCTGGCAGGCACAGGAGACCAAATAGGATGCTGGGATTCAAACTATCATTGGTCGTGTCAGCAGCTTACAAGCAAAAGCCCTACCACAGTGCTATCTCTCCATCTCTTTGGACCTAATTAAAGGGGCACACCTAGTGATGCTCAGGGGTTACTCCTGTTATATGCTGAGAAATTGCTCCTGGCTTGGAGGACCATATGGGACACCGGGGATCAAACCAAGGTCTGTCCTGGGTCAGCTGTGTGCAAGGCAAGTGCCCTTGCTGCACTACTGTTCTGGCCCTTGTCGCCCCATTTTTATAATGTTTTTAGATTTTAAGGAGTTAATCTTTGTGTGGTTTTTGTATCTCCTAGATATCAGCTTTTTATTTGATATGTCAAGTGAAAATATTTTTTTCCAAATCAGCTGGTACTTAGTTTTAGCCCATGTTTCTTTTGACATGTGGCAACTTTTTAGTTTGATGTAGTCATATTTATTCAGATTTGATTCTGTATCCTTTGCCATTGACATCATATCTTTGAACACTTCTGTTAAGTCTAGGAATTGGAGCATTCCAATTGGTCGTGGATCCACTTTCAGTTGACTTTTATATAAGGGGTGAGATGTGGATTTAGCTTTAATTTTTCATTTATTTAATTTTAACTTTATTTAGTGTGCTTAATAGTCCCAACATCCCAGCACCATTTGTTGAAAAGGCTGTTTTTATTACATTTCATGTCCTCAGCTACTTTGTCAAAAATTTATTGATCATATAGTTGGAGGTTTGACATTGGATATTCTATTCTGACCAATTTGTCAAAAAGTCTGTCTTTGTATGGTAATAATATCGAGCGACAATAAAGAGGAGGACCAGTCTATGGTTGGAAGCTTGCCATAAAAAGCAGTGAGTGCAATTAGAGTAGAGAAGTTTCTATTATGGCAATGATAGTTGAAGTAATTAATCTGGAAGAGAACTGGGTGCTAAAAGGGTATAAAGCGACATATATGGCACTCTTTTATTAATAATAGTGCAATGCACAGCCTTAGAGAAGGGGGAGAAGGGAAGGATGGAGAAAGAGAAAGAGTATGAGAGAGAAAATGAGAGCAAGTGATCAAGCAAGTGAGGGAGACAGAGAGATATATGCAAAATTCTGCCCCAGATACATGCAGAGAGGGGTGGTGTGAGGGAAATATGGGACATTGATGATGATAAAGATGCACTGGTGAAGAGTGGTATACATTTTATGATTGGAGTTCAACTATGACCATGGTACTTAAAAAAGCAATAAAATAAATGTGCCTTTGTTCAATACCATACTGTTTTGATCACTATGGTTTTGGAGTATAGCTTCACATTTGGTAATTGGATACCTCCAATTTTCTTGCTTTTCATTAAGGTTTTGTCTATCCCAGGTTTATATAATGCCATAAAATTTTATAATTGACTATTCTAAATCCTTAACAAATGTTGTTTGTATTTTGGTAGAGATTGCATTGAGTCTATATAGTTGTTTAGGTAATATGGTCATTTTGGCTATATTGATTCTTTCAATCCATGAGTATGAACTGTTATTCCACTTCCTAAGGCCTCCTTAAATTTCTTTCTTTAGTGTTTTGAAGTTTATATATATTATATATATCATGTATATATACATATATATCATGTAAATATGTATAATTGATGTCCTTTGTTAAATCGTAGGTACTTGAAGGTTTTTGTCACTATTTAAAATGGAATAAACTATTTGATCTCTTTCTCCTCTGACTCATAATTAGTATAAAGTAACACAACAAATTTTTGTATATTGTCATTGTAATTAGCCACTTTGCTCTATTGGCTTATTGTTTATAGGAGCTTTATAATGGACTATATAGGTGGGTCTTCAATGCATATTATCATGTCTTTTGCAAATAGAGACTATTTCACTTCCTCTTTTCTAATTTGGATCCCTTTGATTTTCTTTTTTTGCTTAGTGGTTATTGCTAGGACTACTAAAACTATGTTAAGAATAGAGATAATGGACACCCTTTCCTTGTGCCTGAACTCAGTGGGAATACTCTCAGTTTTGCACTAGTAATAATAAGATGGCTATGGTACATATTATAGATGTTACTATTTTGAGAAAAGTTCCTTCACCCTGTTTTCCTGAGGGTTTAAATTTTAAATGGGTGTTGGATCTTGTCAAGTTTTTTATGCATCAATTAATATGATCATATACATTTTACTTTCCTTTTACTAATGTGATATGTGATGTTAATTTATTTGTTTTTGTGCTTCCTGGGAGCCTATTTTGTTCTCTTAATATTTGTGTCGGTTTTTTATAGTTACTATTTTCTTATTACAATTTTTTATAATTTATTATCTTGTTGAGAATGTCTTTTATTTTTACTCATTTTTTCCAAATGCTAATTTCTGGCCTCATTAAGTTAATTTTCCAGATGTGTTCTAAATTTCTTTTGCCAAGACCAACTAATCACCAGTAAGTTTAATCAGAGCTTAGTCAACATATCTTCTAACAAAGAAAAATTGTCATACCAAATATTCAGAACTCTTTCGTACTTTTCAGTAAGATTCTGTATTTTGGGTCATCTTAATTTTGATCATACTTTGCAAATTAGGACAAGGCTAAGAGACAGTACAGTAAGTATAACACTTTACATGAAGCCAACCCAGGATTGATTCCTGGTACCCTATATGGTCAACCAAGTCCTGTCAGGATTTATATCTTAGTTTAGAGTCAGAATTAGACAGCACCATCTGTTACAGCACTCTCCAAATTTAGATCTTGATGGGTGTGAACTATGTTGTAATACATATTTTAAGACCTGGATATGGTTCAGTGGTAAAGTATACTTTTTATGCATATATGAGGTATAGCACATCAAAAAGAAAGCAAAGGTAAATAAAAAAATAATTCTCCATTGAGATAATTATAGCACAGCTCTGGTACTAATTGTACCAGTTATGATATGACAATGAGGAAATGACAACTTGACCCAAGACCAAGTCGTCTCATCACCTCACCTAACACTGGATGGAAACCAGAAGATGTACTGTCTTTTGAACAGCGAAAAATAAGAGCACTTTGTACAGAAAACTGACTTTGACAGCTGCGACTGGGCAGAACTATCCTTGGGACCAATAAGGAAAATACTGCCCTAAACTGTGGACCAGAACTCTTATTAAATTAAAAAAAAAAAAGGATTTCTTATTGCAGAAGCCCAACTTGGACAACAGAGACTGAGCAGAACCCTTGGATCCATAATATCCCATACTTAGGCTTGGGGACTAAATGAAAACAGGGAGCATCGAATACAGAAGACTGTACACAACAATGGTGGAACAGAACCTTTAGAACCATAAAAACTCCAACCTAGACCCTGTCCTAGGACCTGTACAAATATCAAGAACGCTGGATACAGTGGCCTCATTGTCTCACCCACACTGAGAGGAAAGTTTCCTGGCACCACATACAAAGCCCTTGGGATGAGATAGTGAACACCTATGGAGAAAGGGGTTGATCCCATGATGGTATGCTTCAAGGATGGAGAAGCCCTGAATCTCCTAGGCCACGGGAATTCCCATTCTCCCCCAATGCTTACTGTGCCTATACAAAAAAAAAGAAAAGAAAGAAAGAAAGAAAGAAAGAAAGAAAGAAAGAAAGAAAGAAAGAAAGAAAGAAAGAAAGAAAGAAAGAAAGAAAGAAAGAAAGAAAGAAAGAAAGAAAGAAAGAAAGAGAGAGAGAGAGAGAGAGAGAGAGAGAGAGAGAGAAAGAAAGAAAGAAAGAAAGAAAGAAAGAAAGAAAGAAAGAAAGAAAGAAAGAAAGAAAGAAAGAAAGAAAGAAAGAAAGAAAGAAAGAAAGAAAGAAAGAAAAGAAAAGAAAAGAAAAGAAAGAAAGGAAAGAAAGGAAAAAAGAAAGAAAGAAAGAGAAAGAAAGAAAGAAAGAAAGAAAGAAAGAAAGGAAAGAAAGAAAGAAAGAAAGAAAGAAAGAAAGAAAGAAAGAAAGAAATAAAGAAAGACAGAGAGAGATAGAGAGAAAGAAAGAAAGAAAGAAAGAAAGAAGAAAGAAAGAAAGAAAGAAAGAAAGAAAGAAAGAAAGAAAGAAAGAAAGAAAGAAAGAAAGAAAGAAAGAAAGAAAGAAAGAAAGAAAGAAAGAAAGAAAGAAAGAAAGAAAGAAAGAAAGAAAGAAAGAAAGAAAGAAAGAAAGAAAGAAAGAAAGAAAGAAAGAAAGAAAGAAAGAAAGAAAAAGAAAGAAAGAAAGAAAAGAAAAAAAAAGTGGAGGGAATGCCAAACCCTACCATTGTAGCACCTCTTCTTCTTGTTTTGTTTTGATTTGTTTGTTTTTTACTTTATTTTCCTTCTTTCCTCCACTTTTCTCTTCCCTTTTCACTCCTGTGATTATTATTTGGTGATTTTTTTTTTCTTTTCTAATTAGCCAGGTGCATTATTTTTTCTTTCTCTCTCTCTCTCTTTTTTTTTTTTTTTGGTAGTTGCGGCCAATTTTTTCTCTCTTCCTTTTTTTTTCTCTTTTCTTCTTTCTTTTTTCTTCTTATCCTTTTTATCGCAAACGACAACAGAATAGACAATCTACAACAAGCTATAAAGTGGAGATCAGTTACATTAGTATGCTGGGAGGAAAGGGAGGGAGACATGAGATGCATGCTGGAAACGGGGGTGGAGGGAGGACAGCACTGGGGTGGGAGTGCCCCTCATTCATTGTCACTATGTACCATAAGTAATGCTGTGAAAAATTAAAAGAAAAACATGTTTAAACAGTAAGATGCAAACAAGCTTGAGAAATGGTAAAGCAGGCAGAACTTAAAACGTGAAATGTATAGAATAACAATGAAAGGGATTCAATTAGTACTTAATTATCAGTTTACCTTTATGGTAAATTTCTCTCTGTATAATATGGTAGCATTCTGTATCATACAGTTATATACACTAGCATATGTAAACATACACAGTTACTGGTTTGTAGTTAGATTTATAAGATACATTTTTATCGCATGTATTTTTAAATACTCTGAAATAGGGAAAAAATCAATGTTAAACAAAAATTCTTTGGGGGCTGGAATGATAGCACAGAGGGTAAGACCTTGCATGCTGTTTACCCAGATTTGATCTTCAGCATTCCATATGGTCTCTCAAGACTGATAGAAGTGATTTCTGATTGCAGAGCAGCAGTAACCCAGGGGTGGCCCAAAAATAACAGCCAAAAAAATTCCAATAACTCATAGAATTGAGTTTTGTCATGCTATAGAATAGAAAATTATTTGAATCCTGGATTAGATATGTCTAGGTTAATTTGAGAAAATTATTTAATACCTATAATTTAATTTAATGAAGTAACTGAATAATAAAATTTAACTCATAGACTTGTGATACCAATAAAATAAAGTAATACTCATAAAAATATTTAAAATTGGGCTGTATTAAATATTGTTGAAATTCATATACTCTTATGTGAAGATGGCATTGTAGGGAAGGATAGTGATGCACTAAAGCCTAATGGCACAGATATATAAATCACAATTCTGATAACTAGGTAAGTAAACACATAACTTGAAAAAGGGTAGCCAATCAAAGGAACTAGAGAGATAGTATAGTGAGCATGGCTTTCCCGCACACAGCTGACCCAGGATAATTTCAGGCAACCTATTTGATCTCCTTGGTTAGCTAAATCACATATCGTTCTCAGAGTGACCCATGAGAACAAAGCGTGGTGAAAAATCTGGTTGGACTCCAAAATTGTAGTGGGGGGAACCAGTTGAAAAATAGCTTTTACAGAGATGTTTTAAAATGTATATAATTACACCGAGTTTCATTATCAAGTCAAAAGATAATATAGGGACTATTTTGTATTGAGAATTTCCTATTTTTGTTCTTAATAGATTGACCTAATTATTACATTTAAGGTAGGAAATCTTTCAAATATCAGGCACAGATAAATGAATGGTTTCTAAATTACCAATATTTCTAGCATTGCTAGTTAAAAGCTCACTATAATATTCAGGATGAGAGTCTTTGTAATTAATAGCATACTCAATACAGACCATTACTAATGTATTTATTTATTATCGTTACTATTGTGAATTAAAAATCTTACATAGTTTTATTTCAGGCATACATTGACAGTAAATTAGGGCCATTCCCACCACCAGTGTTGACCTCCCTCCACCAAATTTCCCAACATGATTCCATACCTCTGCCCTTAACCCCCTGGCCTGCCAGTGCAACAGGATCATTTTAAGTTAAGATTGTTAGAGTTTGAGTCTCTTGATTCTATTTCCTTGACTTTGTCTTGGGTATTTGGTTCTGTCCTTTCTTATCTCCACCAAAGCACTTGAGACCACTTGGCCTTTGGCCCAATTCTTTTTTTTTTTTTTTTCTTTCAATTTTGTAGAAAAAATTTCAGAAATTTGAGGCAAAACAAAATACTTTATATCCCCAGGTTCTATGAAAAAGGAGGGATCCCCTATATAGAAGATACAAATAAATTTTAAAAATGGGAGGGAGAGGGTAGAGGTTATTATTTTTATTATTTATTTATTTATTTATTTATTTATTTATTTATTTATTGCATAGGTGCAGCACACATTGGGAAAATTAGAAAGGAAATACCTTTGGCCTAAAAATAATCAGGGTTTCTCTACCCATGAAAGCATACTGTAATTACTCTGACATTACTTTGAGAGTTTTGAGATTTGGTAAGACATGCATTTTTCTTTTTGGTTTCCTTTTAAATATCCTGAATTGATTGGCTGTGAACTCAGAAGACAGTCATTCTTTAACCTTTGTTTGGTCTCCTGTGCTTAAAATTTGACAACTAATTCTGTACTGTCTTGCTGATGATTTCCCCCAGTCATGTTTAGATTTTGTGAACTTTTATTAGTTAAAACAGCATGCTTGAACCCACACATTTAAATTAGGATGCACAAGCTGCAATTTGTTGGAATTTTCTAAATGTGAATTAAAGATCAAAACTAAGACCCCACTAAGTTTCTGTCCCCTCAATGTGACAGATAACCACACACCCATCATGTATTTTGCCTTGTGTCTCACATTATAGTTCATGATGCTTATTGCTATGTCCAACCCTTGTGGGAAACTTTAGGAGGGCTATTTATTTCTAACTAGTTAAAATTTTGCATCAAATGGAACTTTTCACAGTCCCGATTCAAATACTTCGAAGGCATCACCTATCACAGAACCCAGAAACGAATGAAAATATCTATTTATGCCATTCCCTAGCATGGAATATTTTTTATTAAGTTCTATAATTTGCATGAAAATTTCTGGAATTTAGAAATTCTAGCTATGGCTATAGATAAGATATAGATATAGATAATCTATATCTATAGCTATAGATAAAATTCCTGTGTTTCTGTTATTGGGGTCTTCCTGTGTTAGAAAAATCATGGGGAACAAGTGGCAGGTAGGAGCAGAGAATTGCCCCCATACTATCCTCCTTCCAGAAGCTTCTCTCACTTCAAATTCTTCATCTCCATTCAAACACATTCAAACATAATTAGTGTAACACTAAAATGGAGGAAATTTTGTAATTGCCAGTTGTTCTGTAGCCATGGTTACATCAAAGATTTAGAACCAGGAACTCCAGGCTGGGCACGAACAAGCAGTTAACAGGAACAGCAGTAAGAAAATGTTTGTGAGCAAGTGCAGGTGTTCTGATGTGAGTGTTTGCCAAAAGGAAAAAAAAAAAAAAGAAAAAGAAAAAGAAAAAGAAAAAAAAAAAGAAATAAGAAAGAGAATATTCAGTGACATTTATGGTGCTAATATCTGGAAGTCAACCTTTAATTTGACAGCTTTTAGTGCTAGTTAATTTCATTCATCCAGGCGAGGTGTAGGAAATTTGCAGCACCTTTAAATTATCACGTTTTTCCACACTGCCTCGGGCCTATGAGGAATACCTGAACCATACTTTTTTTTTTCCTACCTTTTTTTTTTTCAGGTCAGTTGAAGTAAAACTTTCATTCCCTTTCTCAGACAATTAATCTTTAGCTAATTGAAGCAGGGATGCTGCAGGATGGGTTTCACTGGGGCCTGTAAATCTCATTTAGCAAAGTGAATTCTAGGCACAGGCTGCACCTAATGATGTGACAGGTGGACGGCACCGCAAGACAGCAGCCTCGGAAAAGTTGATTCTCATTAGACCCGCAGAGTCCTGCAGTCAGTTTTCTGATGGCTGAAGAACACTAATCGCATCTGTTTGTTACTGGGGAGGGGTGAGGGCGGAGGAAACCAGGAAGTTGTAGGGGCGGGGGTGGGAGTGGTGGAAAGAAGCAAAGAAGCAAAGAAAAGAAGGGGGTAACATTCCCGTCTCTTCTTTCAGGAGTTAATATCCTTGACTCCTGCCCAAAAACCCAGCAGGTTTACCTCCCAGCAAGTCATCAGCCTCCGTTCTGCTGACTCCAACAGGGTGCACCCTTTTCTAATTAACTAAAATGGCTATGGAAAGCAAAGGAGGCCTTGTGTTGGGTGAACCAATTATTTTGAAGGGTATTAAGTCATCAGATTTACTTTTATCTTGATTGCATTGTGGAAATCGTGCATAATTAATGGTAGGAGCTTATTAGGAAAATGATTAGGCAAATTACACAGGTGTCGGATGCATTTTTTATGATAAATTTGCTAGAACAATCCTGCAATTCCATCTGTTCAGCTCACATCAGAATGTCACTCTGAAGAAATTAATGGTGCAGAGTTATACAAAGTTACTAGAGGCTATGGTTGCAGATTTTAGGTGGAATGCACATAAATCTTGCAATATAAATATAAAATAACTAGCAATTTACTAATAAGTATTTGATGTTACAGTTCAAGGAATTTCTTATTTAATCTGAAAAGTAAATTATCGTCAGATGAAAACAAAGTAGAGCAAGTAAAAAATACTTCATCTCATCAGTCTGATGTGTATGTAAATAAAAGTAATCACAAGCTATGATAACTCTTTACTCTGCATGACGACTACTGATTAGCTATCAGAGCAACAGTAGTATGAATTCTTGTATTTGGCACAAAATTTTCACTCTTACCTTCATATTCCTTTCATTTTCAAAATAAATTAATCTTAGTGACTTTATTATTTTTAAGTAGTATATCTGATCTATTCATATAAATCAATTTGTTACTACCTCAGCACTGTCTTCTTCTATTAAAGATGCAAGGAAAATTTCTAGAAGCCCTCACTCTACCTGATTAATTGTTGTCTGGGATAAAAATCACATCATACCTACTGATCTGAATATAGTCAAGTAATGTCATGAATTAATATCTAAATTTTCTGATATCACATTGTAATCTATGACCTGATCTAATACTGTAAAATCTAATAATATCAAGAGGTATTAATATCAACAACAGTTCTATAGAGTGCCATTCTTTTTTTCTTTTTTTTTTATTTTGTTTTTTTTTTTTTTTTTTTTTTGGGTCACACCCAGCAGCACTCAGGGGTTACTCCTGGCTCCATGCTCAGAAATCACTCCTGGCAGACTCGGGGCCATATGAGATGCCAGGATTCGAACCACTGTCCTTACCTCCATGCTATCTTTTCAGACCTAGAGTACCATTCTTTTAATGTTAAAACTAATTTGTTATAACAAAACCAGTTAATTCTTCTGCATAAATATAAAGATTTCAAAGGAATAAATCCAATTATAGGTATACATTTTATATTCAGAAGATATTGTTTCTCTTTTCTTCAAATTTTGTTTTTGGATACCAAAACCTTACTATGCCCAAGGCTACACCTGGCTCAATACTTAGGTTTGCTTCTGACAGATTCAAAAACCATGCAGTGCCCAAATTAAACCCTGGCTTTTCTACTTAAAAAATGTGTTTCAATCTATGAGATAATCTACCTATGGTTTCATTTTTATTAATATTTCTGTAATTTTAAATTATTTATTTAATTTTATTAAGGTGACTAAGATAAAAATAACACACAATTTCTAGGAAAATTTTGATCCAAATAAACAGTGCCTTTCTAAGTACCACAAGGCAAAGAAATGGTCATCCTATGCCACAAATCATACCAATAAAGATCACCAGACTCCTGAAGGAGATATATAGTGTCCCACAGAATAGTATGTTCTAAGTAAATCATCATGCAAATCCTCGAGGAGCAAGTTTATAGAATTCATTGAACAATTTCAAATGTGAAAAGAAGGGAGAATTCTGTTAATAGACTAATTTATAGACAAGAAAAGAAGGTTATCCCTGAAGATTTTATGAAAATCCCAGAAATCTTCCCTTTACCCACTCCCATAATCTCATTCAGTAAGACTCTGTTCTTCTAAGTAGATATAAAATAATGAACCTTTAAAGATGCACTTTAGCAATATCTATACACAATAAATCAGCAGCAAGAAATTGGTCAATGAAAATTGTCAAAGAAAACTCACAGAAGAGATCATTCATTTGGAGGTACAAAGTTGATTATTTGAATTAATGACATGTTCTTATTTAATCCAAGAATACACAATTTCCTATATTTTGGAATGCATAAAATATTAGAAAAAAGGGCCTTTTTGCTGAACAAGCAGTGCATATATTTTAAGTGTTACTTCTCTGCTATTGTGATAACTGTTATCAGTGGATATTGCCAAATATAAACCCAAGAGCTATTTAATTCTTTATTGACTGTAAGATATTTGAAAAACTTCTTTTCTTACCCAGTCTCCTATTTGTTTCTTCTTGAGTAATGTCTTGAACAATGAGTAGGAGTAAAACATATAGCCAACATCATCACCAAAGTGATAATGAAAAGTTTATAATGAGGATTGATAAATCCTGAGAACACCCAGCTAGTGGTCACACTCCATAATTTTATATTTATTATGACTTCCCCAATTTTGATTCACTGGAAATATTAGTTTTTTTCTTAAAATTACCCCTGTTTGTTATTATCTCTTGATATTCATACTTTTAAAAATGCAATGAAGTGCTGGGATTGAGTTGTGATTTCATAGTTTGAAAAAGATAAATTACTTCCGGGATTATTTTAACACTTGGCCCTAAAGTGATCAATTTCTGTGTCTTTCATCTGTGTTGTAGGAGAGAACATAACTAGACTTAGAAAACAAAATTTATAAAATGCAATTCGATTGACTTAGAAGGTTGAAACATACGATCAACAAAATTCTTCAAATTTAGGGAAAAGAAAAAGAAAAATGCAACAATTTGAGTTGTTCCAGTAAGGGATTTCGGTTGCCATTAGAATTAGAATATTTCCAAAAACAAAAGCCCTAGGGGACTCAGATTAATCCATCATTTATCTTACCCAGGAGGTGGATCTCTAAATGAGTCCATTGATTCACAGCTGTGTTCAGTAACTTACACAACAGTCATCAGGCAGAAATAAGATTGTGTGGGCAGAGGTAGCATTAATAGAAAAGATTGTGTTGGAATTAGCTTCTTAAGGTCTTCACTAGTGTTTCCTGACAGATTCCACCTGTTTGGCTTTAAACTCAAAGGAAATTTCTTATAAGAAGTTCAAGGGCTACAGTGATTCTTTCAATTCTTTTATTGATTAAAGAATATTCTTACAGACTTATAATATCAAGTCATTTTCTGGTTCACTTAGAAGTTTGGGAATGCCTGATATTTTTATAAATAATTAAATTGACTTGTAAAATAAAAAAACAATGATTTTAAGATATATTAAAGACAATTGAAAAGGTATAATCTGCATGAATAATTCTTAGGATATCCTGATTAGCACAGATTGATGGAAATTTACTATCTTAATGCTTTTCAGAAACTAGAAAAGGAAACATATAGGCATTATGCATTGCTTTTGATAAAAAAAATAAACGCATGCCATACAGGTTGTAACAAATCCAGAACAAGCCTATCATTTACACATGTCAGTTTTCTCTGTGTATCTTTAGAAAATGACCTTGTAGGTAACAGTAGACACAGCCAATTGATAAATTTAGTTTTATAGATTATTTATTCAAAATAAAAATTTATTCAATTTTTGAGGCCCGGAGAGATAGCACAGCCAGGAGTAACCCCTGAGCACCGCCGGGTGTGACCCAAAAACCAAAAAAAAAAAAAAATTTAATTTCTGGGGCTAGAGAGATGGTGCTAGAGGTAAGGCATCTATCTGCCTTGCAAGTGCTAGCTAGTTCAATCCCCAGCATCCCATCTGGTTCCTCAAGCCAGGAGCGATTTCTGAGCTCATACCCAGGAGTAATGCCTGAGTGTTAATGGGTGTGGCCCCCAAACAAACCAAACAAACAAGAAAAACAGAAAAATTCATTCAATGTCTTATTTATTTAAAATTTTATTGAAAAAATGATTCTAATAAACAGTCCAGATAGCTGAGAACTATTTCTATTCTAACACACAGAATTTTATTTTTTTTTAAGCATATTTTTCTTTACTTATTTTTTATTTACTTTTAAATAACTGTGGGGGCAGTAGAGATAGCATGGAGGTAAGGTGTTTGCCTTTCATGCAGAAGGACCGTGGTTCGAATCTTGGCATCCCATATGGTTCCCTGTGCCTGCCAGGGGTGATTTCTGAGCATAGAACCAGGAATAACCCTTGAGCACTGCCAGGTGTGACCCAAAAACCAAAAAAAAAAAAAAAAAAGAAAAGAAAAAAAATAACTGTGCTTGCTTAGCTGAGAAATGGGGAATAGCTCAGATATTGACCAGGCATATTCTTCTCTTATTACTTTATATGAGAGGTACCCAGCGTCAAGTTACAATCGTGTGGGCATTTATGGGATATTTTCATTAGTACCACTACTTCTGAAGAAGAAAAGTACAGAAGTTTAGAATGAAAGAAATAGTACACAATGTTAATTTGAACACATTTTAAAAGTAGCATTAAAGTTGGAGGTATAATTCTAATGGTAGATTAGAGTCTTTGCCTATCAAAGACTGGGCTTCTACTGCCAGTGCCATTTGAGCATGACCAAAACAGACTCAAAAGCACTGAAAATGGAAATTGTGGAATGTAGGGTTTGCAAAATGACTATAAAAATGAAGGAGGGAGGGGCCAGAGAGATAGTGCAGCAGTAGGGCAATTGCCTTGCATGTGGCTGATCCAGGACGGACCTTGGTTCAATCCTATATGGTTCCCCAAATCAGGAGTGATTTCTGAGCACATAGCCAGGAGTAACCCCTGGACATCACCGAGTGTTCCTCAAAAACAAACACACAAACAAAATGGGAGGGATCAGTTATTTAACTATCAGTCTGATCATGAATTATAAGGATGGAAGGTGATATTTCAAGGAAGAAAGTTCAGGAAAGAAAATAAATAAAAAATAGCCTAAAGTATCCTGTAAACAGAGTGAATAAAAATGAGGAAACAAAATATAAATGAGAAAAGTCAAAGAGAACACAAGAGAAAAAGCAACATGCTAACTTCATGTAAGAAATTCTTATGTAAGGAAAATAAGTGGCCAGTGATCATTTCCTGGTATCAGTGCAAAAGAATTGCACACCATGAAACTGTGCTGTGCCATGTGCCTGCTGGAATGTGTGTGTTGATAAGGGAAGCATGAGTAAAATTTAAATGAAAAGATTGAATACAAATTTAGAATTGGCATAAATCAAACAAATGATTACTGGGAAGGGAGATAAGAGGAATAAAAAAGATTAACAGAAAGAAAGGAGACCTTGGGGGTAGAGATTAGAAGAAGTGGGAAAAAAAATTCTGGAGCCAGAAAGATAGTTCAAAGGGTTGGAGCACATGCTTGGCATAAGGAGGTTCTGAGTTTGAATTTCAAAACTTTATCATTCCTATTGCCAACTCAGTCTTGCCATTCACCCCACTTAAAAATTCTAAGAAAATTATGGGAAAACACATACTCATCAGATATTAAACAGGTACAGCCTGATAATTCTGTTTATCTCTATAAGGTACCTACTAATACTTGGTTACAAAATTTAAAAAAAAATTATTTTTCTGTATAAAAGCAACTTCACCATAAAGCTCATACCACATGAAATCCAGATATGGATAACAGGCTTTGACTATTTTTCTTTTTTTTTAAACTTTTATTTCTTTATTTAAATCTTGATTACACATATGATTGTGATTAGGTTTCAGTCATATAAAGAACACCCCCCTTCACCAGTGCAACATTACCATCACCAATGTCCCAAATCTCCCTCCATCCCACCCCACCCCCAACTGTACTCCAGACAAGCTTTCCAGTTCCCTCATTCATTCACATGATTATGGTAGTTCTCAGTGTAGTTATTTCTATAACTGCACTCACCACTCTTTGTGGTGAGCTTCATGGAGTGAGCTGGAAGTTCTAACCCTTCTCTCATTGTCTCTGAGGATTGTTGCAAAAATGACTTTTATTTTTCTTAAAACCCATAGATGAGTGAGACTATTCTGCTTCTCTCTCTCTCCCTCTGACTTATTTTACTAAGCATGATAGATTCCATGTACATCCATGTATAGAAAAATTTCATGACTTCATCTCTCCTGACAGCTGCATAATATGGAAGGAACCTTTTTCAATATAGTTGTTTTCAATATAGTTGTTTGATTTATATATTTTTTCCTTTATACTTCAGGTTTTTCTTCTCCTGTATTTCTTTAAAACAGGGGTCAAAAACTCAATTTACCTGGGGGCCGCAGGAGGCAAAGTCGTGGTGAGGCAGGGCTGCATAAGAGATTTCACAAAAAAAAAAGTCCTCAAACATCATTATTAACAGTTTTAATTATTTCTTCTAAACATGAATAGAACATTGAGTGAAGATCATGAACAGTTCTTCTGAATATGGCATCTATTGCCTAATCCTTGCTGCCAGAGACATGACAGCGCTTCTTCTCACAAATCTGAACCACATTTGGCTTTAGAGAGGAAGCAGTTGAGACCCTCAGTATGGCTTGAAGATGATCATCATTAAGTCTAGACCTGTACTTTGACTTATTGAAGTTCAATGTGGAGAATAACTTTTCACACAAATATGTGCTCCCAAAAAGGCACATGGTGTGCTTGAACATTCGGGAAAGCTCGGGGAAGCTGGGGGCAATTCTCTCAAAAATTGCCCATGCATGTCTGCTTTTTCAGAACTCCCTGAACTTGGCTTTGAGATCAGAGTTGCATTGCAGGTCACCCATTTAAAGCACAGGAGGGGCATCTTGCACATCAAAGGAAAAGGGGTCCACAAAAATTTGGAAAGTGGCTCTGTGTTTTTTGAAGTCTGCAAATCTGTAATCCTTTTCTAGCTTAAAAATAGCATCAACATATTTCTCACTACTGACTGGTATGCCTGCATCCACAAGTTTCTTGCATGCTGGGAAATGGCAAAGATTTGTCTGAGAGAGTTGGGATTTCTATAACACAAGTTTTGTGGAGAATTCTCTCACATTGTCTTAGGCAGCACTAATAAGCTGCCCCGGGCCTTGTAACATCTTGTTTAGTACATTCAGCTTATGTGTGATGTCAACAAGAAAAGCTAAGTCCATGAGCCATTTGTAATCACTCAACTCAGAAACAGCATTCCCATCCTTCTCCATGAAGGCTTTCACTTCTTCTCTCAACTCAAAAAATCTTTTCAGGACATTTCCCCAGCTGAGCCAACGTACCTCAGTGAAATAGAGCACATCTCCATATTCTAACTTCATTTCCTCTAAAAAAGCATGGAACCTCCTGTGCTTTAAGCCCCTGGATCTGATTTGGTTGATGCATTTCACAAGAACAGACATCACATTGTCACACAACAGGCATTTACTGCAAAGGGACGGCTGATGATTAATGCAGTAAAGAGCAATGGCCTTCTCTACACCCTCCTCTTCAAGTTTTTTTTGAACAAGTGCCACCAGTCCATTTTTCCTCCCTGTCATCGATGGTGCTCCATTGGTTATTATTCCAACAAACTTCTTCCGTGGCAAACCTGCATTCTCAATGGCATCACACAGATGCCAAAATATCTCATTAGCAGTGGTCTGGCCATGCATTGGAATTATTGTGAGCAACTCCTCTGTCAATTCAAAATTGCAATCAACACCACGGACATAAATTGTTAGCTGCGCAGTTTCTGTTATACCTGTGCCCTCATCAAGAGCAACTGAGTATGCATCAAAACATTTGACTTTCTCATATAGTTGATGATAAATGTCACTCGACATGTCAGAAATGCACTCTGCCACAGTGTTGGCAGAAAGGCTGATTTTGTTAAACTGACCTTCCTTTTCCGGACATATAATACTTGCAGCCTGTAACATGCATTTTTTTTTTAAACAAACTCTCCTTTTGTGAATGGTTTCCCTGCCTTAGCAATCATCTCACTAACCATGTAACTAGCTTCGACTGATGCAACGTTCTCTTTGGTTACTTTCCTAAAGAAAACTTGTTGCCTCATTAGACATGCTTTAAGACTGGCAACGTGCTTGGCTCTCTCATTTCCTTGATATTTTGCACATTCCTCAGCATGTTTAGTTGAATAATGGCGTTTCAAGTTGTATTCCTTGTGCACTGCAACTTTCTCTGAGCAAATAAGACATGTGGGGATGCCCCTGTGCTCAACAAAGAAATACTGCTTCTCCCACTTTTCCTGAAATTGTCTGTGCTCGTCATCAATCTTTCTCTTCACTGCAGGATTTGATGAAGTCATGATGAAGGTATGACAAAATCTAATTCTGTAATAAACTTCTCTCCCTTCTCTTCCTTAGGCCTCCGATAATGCAAGGGACAGCGGGCAGGAGCAGTGTAAATGACGTCTGCACTAGGCGCAAAGTATTCACGATTATTCGCTTACCGAATATTCGCAATAAAAAATCGCAAAAAAAAAAAAATCACATTAAACATTTGCTTACCCCGAATGGAACTGCTCAGGGTATGTGAATGTTTAATGCGATTTTTTTCTTACTAATGCAATTTTTATTGCGATTATTTAGTAAGCGAATAATCACGAATACTGTGATATTTGAAGGATGGCTGCAGGCCACAAAATGTTGTTGGCTGCAAATTTGAGACCCCTGCTTTAAAGATTCTATCTGTTTGTTTTTTGGATTACTATATATTTTGGTGTGTTCCGATAGGATCTATTTTTTGACACTCTTTTTGACTCTTGGATTTGTACAGCAGTCTCTTTCCAGGAAAAAGAGTAGAAAATTTCTCTGCTATTATCTCCCTCACTACTTCTTCTTCCCCTTTCCCCCTTATTCCCTTCTGAAATTCCTATAAATTTAAGATTGTTTTTTGTCTTTGTTCATTAAGTACCTTTTATTTTCTTTCATTGTTTTGTCTCTCCATTCTTTTTTGACCTCGTGATAAATGCTTGCTTGTAATTTTTCTTCTAGTTAGTTTATGTGATTCCCCTTCTATGTAATTCTCCTACTGTGGCCTGATGACATGTTTTTGAATTTCCTCAGTTCCATTTGTATGGATTCTCTTATCTTCTGATAGAATACTTCCTTGAGTCGGTTGAATTGTTTATCTATATATTTCTTAATTTCACAGGCTAGTGATTCCTTGATTTCTATTGCTAAGACTTTAAGTGTTTATTTTAGGTTATCATCTATAAGGCTTTTATGTTTTGTTGGACTTGAAAATTTGTGAGGATTTCTCTTAATATAACAATTGCAGGGGCCGGTGAGGTGGTGCTAAAGGTAAGGTGTCTGCCTTGCAAGCGCTAACCAAGGAAGGACCGTGGTTAATCCCCTGGTGTCCCATAGGGTCCCCCCAAGCCAGGTGCAATTTCTGAGTGCTTAGCCAGGAGTAACCCCTGAGCATCAAACGGGTGTGGCCGAAAAACAAAACAAACAAACAAACAAACAAAAAACAATTGCAGTTGTCTTCCTTTGTTTCCTCATTGTTATTTGCATTTTGTGGGTTGGAATGCTGGAGTTTCCAGGTGTTTAAATGTAATCGATTGAACTGTTTGTATAAGAGGTGGCTAGAGGTATATTTGCTTTAGAGATTATTTTCCTAAAATCGAGGTTATCTAAATATGATAAAAAATATTGTGAACTAGTTCATTGGTTTGTTCTTCTGGGTTTTAGGCTATATATTTTCTCAAGAAAAGAAGCTCTAAATCCAATATGCCCAGAACTCTGTGGTATAAATTGAAAATCCTTTGTGTGGATGCTCTAGGGTCCAAGAGGTTTGGGAAACGGAGGGCTGTGGCAGGGTCTGGCAGACTTGTCATTGGAGTGCATGGTTTGTGCCCCAGCTGGTGACAAATCCCGGAAGAAGGATGAGAGAAGTCCTTGGGGGGAACTCTGGCATGTTTATGGGGGTTTCCTGGTGCCACTGTGCCTGCCCTGCAGAGCTATGGTCTGTGCGGTTTTGTAAAATGAGGGTTGATGGGAGAGTCCAGCAGACCTGCTATGGAAGCGGTCTGGTGATGAAACTGGAAAGAGGCTGAGGGACTCCCTGTGGGGAGGCTCCAAGTGGGAAGGCCTGGAATTACTATGTCTGCCCCACCAAGCTAGATTTTTGTTTTATTTGTTTTGGGGCCACACCCAATGACACTCAGGGGCTACTCCTAGCTATGTGCTCAGAAATCAATCACTCCTGACTTGGGGGACCATATGGGATGCCAGGGAATGGAACCACAGTCCATCCTAGGTTAATGTGTGCAACACCCTATTACTTGCGCCACCACTCCAGCCCCAAAGCTTGATTTTTTTGGTTTGTTTGTTTTTGGACCACACTCGGTGACACTCAAGGGTTCTAGATATTTTTTCGAGTTACTTTGGGGGAAGTATATGTACCTCGCAGATAAAGATGTTTATCTTGCATCTGTGGTATCCTGAGCTTGATTTTCAGAAACCCATAAAGTCATACATTTTTGCATTTTTCTTTGTTTAATATCAGAACTAAATATTCATTTATGTATGTATAAATGAGCAAATGCAATATGTTAAATTATAACAATATGTTTCCAAGTGAATATAGTAAATATATGTCTGTGTTTATATTATAAATATCCATATACATTATGAGAGAGAAGCAGTAGATAAAGATAAGCTACAATTAGCTAATCATGAGAAGTAAATAAATGTAGTAAAATTTATTATTATTTTCTTTAATACAAAAATAAATTATTTGATATTATCTAACTCAAAATATGTTTCACATTTTTTGAGAAGATGGAAATTTACTTACAGCAAACATAACAAAAATGTCTTTCAATAAAAGATATTTTAGGTTATTTATTTTTCAATTTTTAATGTGAATATTTCCTCAATTATAGTGACAAATTTGGAGCATAGACATTGAAAGCATAATTGAAAGTAATTAGAATCTTTCCATTAAAGAAATATAATGAAAGTTTATTTTAAACTATTATTTTATAAAATTTTAAAATAAATCACTGTGCTATGCAATAAAAATTTGTTTACAACAGAGGTTTAGTCATACAGGGTCAATTACCATCTCTTCACCATTTTCCTCCAGCCATCCTGTTTCTTCTCCCTCACTCCCTTCCTCTCCTATAGCTGTAGATGTAGCTCTATAAAAGACATTTTCCTCACTTTCTAAATCTCCCTTTTCCTTTATAGAGACAGTCATTTTCTTTATATATATATTTTTTTTATTTAAACACCTTGATTACATACATGATTGTGTTTGGGTTTCAGTCATGTAAAGAACACCACCATCACCAGTGCAACATTCCCATCACCAATGTCCCAAATCTCCCTCCTCCCCACCCAACCCTCACCTGTACTCTAGACAGGCTTTCTATTTCCCTCATACATTCTCATTATTAGGATAGTTCAAAGTGTAGTTATTTCTCTAACTAAACTCATCCCTCTTTGTGGTGAGCTTCATGAGGTGAGCTGTAACTAACTTCCAGCCCTTCTCTCTTTTGTGTCTGAAAATTATTATTGCAAGAATGTCTTTCATTTTTCTTAAAAGCCATAGATGAGTGAGACCATTTTGCATTTCTCTCTCTCTCTCTCTCTCTCTCTCTCTCTCTCTCTCTCTCTCTCTCTCTGACTTATTTTACTCAGCATAATAGATTCCATGTACATCCATGTATAGGTAAATTTCATGACTTCATCTCTCCTGGCAGCTGCATAATATTCCATTGTGTATATGTACAACAGTTTCTTTAGCCAGTCATCTGTTGAAAGGTATCTTGGTTGTTTCCAGAGTCTTGCTATGGTAAATAGTGCTACAATGAATATAGGTGTAAGGAAGGGATTTTTGTATTGTATTTTTGTGTTCCTAGGGTATATTACTAGGAGTGGAATAGCTGAATCATATGGGAGCTCGATTTCCAGTTTTTGGAGGAATCTCCATATTGCTTTCCATTTTTTCTGTATTACCACTAAAGGAGTATCAGGCATATCATTTTACCTTATTTCAGCAGGACTCAGTTCTTGTCCAGAGCAATTATTTCCAACTATCTTTGTCATAGTGGACCATTCTTTGCAATATACTAAGCTTAAATATCAAAGGTAAAATTTGAAGCAATGTATTGAAATGCTGGTTAAGCTGGCCAAAGAAATTGTGTTTAATTCAAATATTAGAAATTAGACCTGGCTGATTGGGTGATGGTGGAAATGTCCTAAATTTGCCCACCTTATATTTTTTAGTTAAAAGATCTGAAGCCTTACTCAAAAATATTTGCAGTCCTATTGGAAGTGAGACTCATTACTCAACTCCTGAAGAGATTTTCCCTGGCATCCATTAGTCTGTAATCCACCCTTCTTAGAAATGTTTTTCCTTGCCCTCTTTTTCTCTATAAAATTCTCTCATGGGACTCCAAAGACAATATTTTTTTTTTTTTAGTTTTTGGGTCTCACCCGGCGTTGCTCAGGGGTGACTCCTGGCTGTCTGCTCAGAAATAGCTCCTGGCAGGCACGGGGGACCATATGGGACACCGGGATTTGAACCAACCACCTTTGGTCCTGGGTCGGCTGTTTGCAAGGCAAACACCACTATGCTATCTCTCCGGGCCCCAAAGACAATATTTTTAAGGGTACAACTTCCCATCTTCTCAGGTTTTAGCCCGTCTCTGAATAAACCTGTTTGTTCTCATCAAGAATTGTATCTTGAATATTGTTCTCTAAGCATCAAGCACCTATACTTGTATTTGGTAATAGGGGCATTGAAGATGAAAGCCATGATTTAAACCTCCAGATTGATTCCCTGGTGTTATGAATTACTTTATCAAGATTCTGAAACTATTTTTAAATTGTTAAGAACAGATGCTTACCAAAATCAATTAGAATAAATGATAAATAATTCATGAAATTAAGCAGAGGTCATGTTTTAAAAATAAAGTCCAACTTATATGTAGAATTTGAGGGATAATATTGTTAAAATAATTGACAAGACCCCCCACAATTTTGGGTAAGTGTGACAAGGTACATTATCTTTTCAGACAACTAATCTAGTCAGACAGGTATTTATTCATTCAACCACAAATATGTATTGAACAATAAATATATGCCAGTGTTTTGTACTGAGAATAAGACATGTTGGTGGTCTCGATAGATATTACCATGCCAAGCAACTCTCATACTAGTCAAGAAATAAGATCAAAGTCAAGTGAACACATCTATAGAACTTAAAGAGGAAAGAAATCTCACAAAAAGAGATTGCATTTAAGTTGAAATGAAGTTTAAGATTTAACTGTGAACAGGACAGAGAACATCTTAGTGGAGCAGGCATCAGCAAAAGCCTTGGAAACAGCAAAGGGCTGGTTAAATTAAAGATCTGAAAGAGCCTTTATGGTTGAAACCAGAGAAAGGAGAATGACATGAGATACAGATGTGGAAGGAGGCAGGAGCCAGATCATGTGCGTATGGTGTCTGGATTTTATTTTAAATCAATGGAAACCATTAATGAGTTTGAAGTATAGAAGACACATGATTTGCTTTGTCTTTGAAAAGCTTGCTAAGGACAGATGAGTAAGCAATGAACTAAAAGCAACATAGAGTAAAATAAGGAAATGAGATAGATTTTAAATACAATTTTAGGTGACATTGATAGGAGGGTGATAAATTTCATAGCTGTAATTTAGAAAATTATAAAATCATAAGACATTTTTGGAGCTCAACTGAATAATAAGCATAGCAACCTACTTCAATGGTAGCAGCCCATCATTACTGTGAATTAGTAATAACAACCCAAACCAACAAGACTCATAATAGTTTCTCCTATATCAAAAGAATTATTGTTTTCTCATTTATATAGGATTTGAGGTAATTTTTTGTGTTAGAAACTATATTCAAGGAGATACATGGACATATATTTCAAAATACACCTGTACCACATTATCATCATCTATACTTTAGGTATATTATAATTTTGACATATCTAAGAGGCTGATCATTGTAATCTTATGTATTAAGGAGTTGGCCAGAGTTCATGTATGTGTTGGGTTCAGGCCATGCACTATATCTTCTCTCACAAACCTTGCTGAGATTCTTACCTATACACTGCTAGTGGATGTGATTTTGCCCAAAGAAAAACAAAAAAATACTGAATATATTGCACTCATGGAACTGTTGGAAGTTTCATTAATTTATCAAAGTTTCTGATACTTTGGTAAACATTATCGCTAATGACTGCTAAATTATGGCAAAAATAAATAAATATTAAATGGCACCATTAATCTACATTATGCACCTGAACAGATATTTCATCATTTTCTTTTGAGTCATCATGCATTTGTGCAATAGTATTATTTTCTCTATTATATAGATGAAGTAAATGATGCTGTGGTATTTGGTTCCCTGTCTAATATACAGACTAGAAAAGTAATGGTGTCCAACCCTAGTTTTCTGACTTGTAATGACAAAATTATTCCAACAGGGAGCTCTGTTCACTCAGTACAAATTGGCTCTGCCTATCTCAGGTTTGCATATGAATTTCTGCAGAGTGACTATATTAAAAACTTGCTTATAATGACAAGCTAGTCGGAATCATCACAAAAATGAAGAAGAAAACTTAGCCTTTTAAATCAAAGCGTGACCTTTCTGTTTAGATTGCAAATTAATGCTGGTTGTGATCAAGGTTTCCATGGTGTAGACACTAGTCTCCTGAAATGAAGTTATACCACCAACATTTAAAGTTGAAAGGCATTAGGCAACAGCAACTTAGGTCACTGTTGTTATCATTAAGAATTTATGCAGCACTTTCTATTTGGAAAGAGGTCAATGAAATGTAGACAGGTTTGAGTGCAACTTAAATGAACAGATCTGTCTTGGCATCTCAGCAGCACTGTGACTCCATAATAAAGTTGCCATTCGCTGTGATTTATGACAGAATGTAGTATTTATAACAGAGCACAGTTCAAAATACAGAAAAACCTTCATTTACACTAAACCGGAAAAAGCACTGTATTGTTTTAAAGCTAAAGGCTTGATCATGAACTATTCCAGAGCATCATTAAAGTTATAAGAAATTCAATTTATTTATTTATTTATCTATATATTTATTGGGTCTCCAATTATCACGTGGAAAAAGCAATGACACGTAGATGGGTTGCATATTGAAACATTTGTTTATTTTTAAAAAAACATATGCAACTTCTAATTTGTGTATCTGTCCAAAAATTATTTTGTAACTTTAGATATTTAATTTTCTTCTTCAATTTATTATTCTAATGAAGAGCTAAGCAAAGCATGTAAGCAGTCCTTATGCAGTCAAAAAGCCTCTGATATAACTTCTATTAATAAAAAATATTGCAGATATCTTTTTAATCCTATGTGTCTAATGCAAACACGTGAGTTTTCATTCACCAATAACCAAAGTCACCTTAGATATTAACTAAAGAGCTAATAATTCAAAGAATCATGAAATTCATAGATATGGCAGCTACTATAGCAGTCTTTGCAATAACAAATATTATAGACTTCTCAACAGAATTTATGCTTTTCTTTTCTTTGGTTTGGGGGTGATAACCAGGAATGTTCAGGACATCTCCTATTTTGATGTTAAATGGTCATTCTTGGAAGTTCCTGAGGGACTATGCAGGAATAGAGTGGAAACCAGGTCTTCAGCATATACCTTATCATTACATTTTTCGAGTTATCTCTGCAACTCCTCACATTTTTACCCATATTGTCAGATCAATATATGTGTTGATTTCTGACAGGATGGAGATACAGAAGAGAAGATATTCTCATCAGTGAAAAACTTCTGCTCCATTTAATGGAATCATTTTTTCTTGGTTCTTTGCCCATTCCAATGGTATTTTGAGTTTTCCAAAATTACTTAAAATAAATTTCCTTCCAACATAAATGAGATCATCTGATGTAACTTACACCAATAAATCTTAACTTACTATAAAAATAGTGAGTTGGATTTCTGACTATTTTAGATTTAAATTTGGAGTATATAAAGATATTTAATAATTATTTTCTTAACTTTTAGTAATCACAAGAAATGCAATGAGGATGATCAATAGATAACTAAAAAACTCATTATCAGATAGTTTTTAAATGTAATTTGAATCACAACATTTCCTTTTAATTACATTTAATGACCTTTAATTACATCGGACATAAAAGAGCCTTTAGTATTTCTGATTTTTGTATGATGTTTGTTACAGACATAACTGCTCAGAAATAGTATTATTTCCTTAAGGATATTTTAAGAGTCAGCAAATAATTTACTCAGCAAAAGTCACATTAATTTTTGAAAAGTGTTAAAATTAGTACAAAGGCTGTTTTATAACATAAATTCCTAGTTAAATATATAAAATATGTTCTAATTTATGTTCTCCTCCTTGTCATGTACCTAGAGGAACTCCTGAATCTATGGAACTATGAGTAATGTATAAGATTATTAAATGTGACTTTGATATAACAAAATATTTAAAATAAAGAAAATGTCATATCCAGAAGAATGGGAAATTATAAAATGATATTCATATAAGACATTTAAAATACTAAATTATAGGTATGAACAACAACATGAACACCTAAGATACAGAATATTGGTCAAAGCACAGTCATTAGAAAAATAAGTATATTATGAAATTTTATTTATCATACTTATACCAGACATTACAGATCAGCTCGCTATTATAATAAAATTCTAGAGGAAAGTTAGTCTTTCTTTAAACCAAATTCAGCACAATGTTTACCCCTGGAATAGTTAAAAATTTGAGTGTCTAAGAGATAAAATGTGGTGAGACTAAATAAGTGATTATTTTTATGATGTTACATGCACCATAATAATTTAAATTGCAAATATGACATAATTATGTGTAGAACATCTTTTAAGTATGATTATATGTCTTAGTTATTAATGATATTAAGTACTTGATTGCATACAGGGCTCATAGAACTGACAGGTTAAATTCATAGAAGGCTTCATTATGGTATTAGAAAAAAAAAACAACACCAGAAGAGTGTACAGTAAATGAAAAGTTTTGGAGATTTTGATACAAATTTTTTAGTTGCCTTGCATTCGTCAAGTTACACTAAAGATACTGTGTCAAGTTTAAAACTGGTAACCCATGTTTCAATATCAGAAAGCAAAACCTCTTTTGTTATGAAGATAACTTACTGTGAAATTGCTATGTAGGCATAATATAAATTTATAATCTCAGATAATGAAATTATTTCCCCTTCTATTCCCAGACCAAGCTTCACAAAACCATATGCAAACCATTAATCCAATTATCACTAAGCAATGGTGACATTGCTGATACAACTCATGAAAGAACAAAAATGTGGTTATAGCATGTAATTTTATAAATTAATAAATTTTATATATACAGACAAATATGTAGTGGAATAGACTCCATAAATAAATGCATATATATATATGAATATTTAATCAATGATAAGGGAGCCAACTCTATAAAATGGAGAAAGCATTGCTTCTTCAACAAATGATTTTAGAAGAAATAGACTTGATTACTTACTTAACACCAGGCACAAAAATTAACTTAAAATGGCTTACATAAGCAAATAGCACCCAAAGTCATAAAATAAATAGGGTAGAACATAAGTGACATTCCTCTATAATAAAATCTGACATAACTACAGTCAACTTCAATGACAGGAGAAAGAAGCTATCTTAAATTAATAAAATTAGATCAAATTTAATCATTTTATACAGGCCCGGAGAGATAGCACAGCGGCGTTTGCCTTGCAAGCAGCCGATCCAGGACCAAAGGTGGTTGGTTTGAATCCCGGTGTCCCATATGGTCCCCCGTGCCTGCCAGGAGCTATTTCTGAGCAGACAGCCAGGAGTAACCCCTGAGCAACGCTGGGTGTGGCCCCCCCCCCAAAAAAAAACCAAAAAAAACAAAAAAAAAAAGATAATCATTTTATACATGAAAAGAAATTACACAAAACAAAAACAAAATATTAATTTGGAGAATATTTGCATATGTTAATGTATTTGCATGTTAATATTGTTAATAAAAGGTCAATATACAAAGATACATAATTTTACATGCAAAAATACACTAAAAACAGGCAGCTAATTTTTAAAATAAAAGGGCACAACATAGAATTCTATCCACCTCATTTCACACACCTAAGCCTTTTCGGCTTTTCTTCTGGCTACTCCCATGTCTTTACAGAAATCACCTAAGCCCTAACTTTTTTGCTACATGTCAATCCATCTATCTTTACTTTTCCTTGCCTCAAGCAATTTCTTTGCTTAATCTACATTTATCACCCTACCACATTTCAGCCAATTCCTATTCTCCACCCAGTATTCCACTTCTGGGATCCTGTTCTAAATACTTTATACTCTCATAACCACTTTACAAATATGTCTGTGAGATTTCCCGTAACCCTAGCTAGATTTCAATGCCCCTTGTTAGATTTTGGTACCAAGCTTAGTTCCTGTATGTGTAGATAAGAAGTTATCACAAGGCAATCGAGGCTAACACAAATAAGCAGCATCATAAAAACTACCCAAAAACTGGGAATAGGAGCATAACTGGACATAAGAGCATAATTGGAAAGATGAGCATAACTGTACTGACTGCTGATAACTCAACCTTCATCCTCAAATCCAAAAAATATTTAGGAATACTAAGGATAATACTTTTTTGGTTTTGTCAATAGATGAAAGCAGAAAGACATGTAAGTCCTCAAGTAAATCACAACTTTTAATGGTTTATTTTAGAACATCTATACTATCAAGGTACACAGATCTGAGAAAATATTTGAAGATGGTATAAATATAAAATATTGACCAAAATTATGAATTTACTTAAACAGAATTTAAGGGAATAAGAATATAATACAAGCCTCAGCAGCAGAATGGAAGTAACGATCAAAATATTCATCTTAATGATAAAGCAAGTGAAATAATTAAAAGAGGAATTTAAAAAGAATTAAAATAGGGGCCAGAGTAAATAGCACAGTGGTAGGGCATGTGCTTTGATTGAAACCAACCTGGGGTTGATCCCCAGCACCTGTTTAGTCCCCCAGGAGTGATTTTTAAGTGCAGAGCCAGGAGTTACCCCTGAACACTGTCGGGTGTGACCCCAAAATAAAATAAAATGAAAGGTTTAGATTAAAATGAAGAACATTTGAACTGTAGAGATTATATAGCAGGTAGGGAGATTGCCGTTAATGTGACCAACCAATGTTCAATCCCTAAAACTTCCTTTGGTCCTTCGAGCAGGAGTGATCCCTGAGCAGAGACAGAAGTAAACCCAAAGTAGCATGAGGTGTTGACTCACCCCCCCAAAAAAAAAACCCAAGAAACTTTAATATATTTACTGGTGATTGCAAGGGAAACAAACAGATTTATATTAATTCCAGAGGGGAGAAAAAAGAGAAAGGGAGGAATCACTGCTTAAGTCCATAGTAATGGAAACTTACACATTCTGAGAAATATCACCCATGCAATAAAAAAAGAGGCTAAGAGCATGAAACAAAATAGACTCAAACAGAACAAGAAAAATAGATTATTGCACTCAAACTGACAAGAATCAAAAATACTAAACTAAAGTGACTAGAGATAAGTCTTAAAAACAAGAAAAATCACCCTGAAGTAGAGTGTCTGCTTCCCTTCTAGCTGCATCCAGAAAGCAGATTGCCCCGGTAAGTGGACTCTCTGAAGAATGAAGCCTAAGGAGTGCAGCTACGATGTGGAGCTCTGTGGCCAAGCACAGTTGATGAACCCTAGCACCATATGTAAAAACATCTCACTGCAAGCATAAAAATGTGCAAACCAGACTTAGAGAATGAAGATGGTAGTGATGACCCGAAAAATATCAACTACCAATTTAGCTTCTCAGATAGGGACTTTAGAAGAGAAATATAGGACATTTTCAGATAAATCAAAGAAAGCATGAAATGAACTGAACAGACAACAAATAAAAATCAAGAGGTTTAGGCATTTTTCCAGTCACCTCTGACCCAGGAAGTCATTTATGAAACATCCAAAGTTCTCTATGACATCACCTGGAAGCAATCCTCTACCAGGGAAGACCCTACTGCTGCTCTGACATCGATTTACTCAAAAGAGTCTTCCCTTAACACTGAGAAGATTTAAACAACAACAACCACCCGTGTACTGGACAGGGCTTTCTGCATTGTCCTTCAATTATGAGTTGAAATTAGATGCCGCTCCGCACCATCCTGACTTCAATGTAGAATATACAGATTCCAGGATCTTCAGTACAGAAACATGATACCAACAACAGAGACTGTGAAAAATATAACTGTATGGGCACTACAAACAATGACTGGGATTGGACAAACTAGTTTGCCTGGAGCCTAGAAATGGTCTTACGTCAGGAAACTTCTGGGGTAGGGTCTCCATGTACTTAGGCCAAAGTTTTTCCTTTCCATGACCCCCATACATTGTTGGGCCCATGCAAATGATAATTGCCACTCTAACATTGTTTTTACAGAGCTCTTTTGACTCTAAACCTTTAAGAAACCACTAATAAAAATATCTGGAACTGCATATATGCTTTTAGTTACACTAGCATTCTTGGGGATAAAGGAGGGAGATAAGGGATATATGCTTGGGAACATGGATGAAGGGAGGACAACACTGGTGGTGGAAAGGCCCTCATTTATTGTCACTGTGTACCTTAAATGTCACTGTGTAAGATTTGTGGAAAAAAAATAAAAAATGCCTCTAATGTAAGCCATTCCAATAAAAATTGTGTTTTAATCAGAAATGTTCTTTGACTTACATGTATTATTATATTATATTAATTATATTATATGTTATGTTACTATATTATGTTATGTTAGTTCACCTCACTATGTTAATCAATTTTGTCTCTTGAATAAATTCTTACAATAAAAAAATCAAGAGGATATGGAAGTAGAAATGTGAAGACTTCAAACTGAAATAACAGGATTAAAAACTTGGTATGTGAAATAAAAACCTCACTGGAAAACTTCTCCAACAGAATAAAAGAAGCTGAGTACAGAATAAGTGAACTGGAAGATGAGATGCCTAACAAATCCATACAACAGAAAAGATTGGTAAAGAGCCTTAAAACAAATAATCAGACAATGGGAAAAAAATCCTCAAATTATGTAAACACAAAAATCAAGTTATGATAAACTCAACAAAAATAACAAAATAATCATTGGTATTCCTGAGACAAGGGAAGAAAATCCACATAAAGAATCAACAGTCAAGAATATCACTGCAGAGAAATTCGCAGAAATAAAGAGTTCATGCAATCAAATCATGCAGGCCCAAAGTGTATAGGAAAAAAGAGATGAGAAAGGACCTCAAGACACATCCCAGTCATAATAATGTGTTCCACACTAGGGATAGAATACTGTAATCAGGCAAGATCAAAAAAGGAAATTACATTTAAAGGAGCCTCCTTAGGAGTTACAGCAGATTTGTCACAAGAAACCATCAATGCCAGAAGGCAATGGTGAGATATAATGGCAAAATTCAATGAAATAAATGCTTTGCAAAGTGCATTTCACCCAACCAGATTTACATTCAGGTTTTCATGAATACATAGCTTCACATATAAACAATGGCTCAGAAAATTTACAGAAAAAAGTCCTCAAAGGTGAACTTAATGGTCTACTTTAAGAGAAGACAAACCAATAGGCAAACCAAAAAGTGTCACTAAATTCCATAACAATCACATCTTTCAAAATCAATAGACTAAGTGCACCAATTAAGAAACATAGATGAAAAATGGATTAAAAAACTGGAACATTTTGTTTTTTACAAGAAACACATCTGCATAGTCACAGCAAATTTGGATTCAAAGTCAAAGGTTGGAGGACAAACATTCAAGCAAAAAACTTCCTTAATAAGGCTGGGGTGACCATACTAATATCAGATGATACATACTTTAAACTGAAAAAGTTTACAAGGTACAGAGATGAACATTTCTTTATAATCATGGGATATCTACAATTAAAAGAAATCACACTACTAAATATATACGGTGTGCATTTAAAGAGAAACCAGCAAAATATTTTAAAAAATTGCTACAAATTTGAAGGAAGACATCAAACACAACACAATAGATTTCAATAGTTCCCTGTCACCCCTTGATAGGTCAAGCAGAATGAAACTGAACAAAAGTATACTGAATCTGAAGAGAGAAATAGAAAGGTATGGCTTAGAAGATAAATATATATCTCCATCTCCAGAAAACATTCTCCAAGATAGAGCACATGCTGGCCCTAAAAACATACCTTCATAATACAGAGACAATATACATTGTACTACCTACTCAAATCATAATGCCCTGAAATTAGAAGTGTATTACAAAATGACACAATGAAAATATTTTTAGCCTGAAAATTAAACGGTCACTACTTATCAACCAGTGGGTCAAAGATATAATTAAATATTAAGTCAAAGGATTTCTAAAAACAAAGAAGAAAAGAGACACAAATTATGAGACTAATTTGATACATTATTTGGTATGTGAGGAAAATTTATAGCTTTGCAAGCACTCATTAGGAAGAAAGAAGGATCTTACATAAATAATGACAAGATTAAAAATATTGGAACACTGATTAACAAGGTGAACCAAAACTAAGCAGACAGAAAAAATAGGAAAGCTTAAAGCAACAATTAATGAATTGGAAATCAAATAAAACAATCTGAAATATTAATAAAATTGAAATTTGTTTCTTTGAAAAAAATAAACATTATTATATAATACTAGCAAAATTGACAAAGGGAGAGAGAGAAACTTAGTACACTAAATTAGAAATGAGATGGGAAAATATTAGGAAAGATAATACAGAAATTTAAAGGGCAACCAGAGACTCGTTTGAGAAACTCTATGCCACAAAACAAAAGAACGTGGAAGAAATAGATAAATTTTTGGACTCTTATAACTGACCAAGTTTGAATCAAGATGAAATAGCATATCTGAATAGAACTTCACTATTGAAGAAATTAAAATGGCAATTAAAAAGGCTTTCCAAATACAAAAACTCACACCTAGATGGATTCACTAACAAAAAACATTCAAATCTTTCAAGAAGACACACTATCAATCCTTTCCAGCATCTTCCAGAAAATTAAAGAAACAGAAACACTCCCAAAAGATTTTTATAAACTAACTTTACCCTGATACTAAAAGACAGAGATGCCACCAAAAGGAGAATTACAGGTCAATATTCTTAATGAGCACAAATGCAAATATCCGAATCAAAATCTTATCAAATAGGATACAACACCTCATAAAGAAAGTCTTATACCATGCCCAACTAGAATTAATTCCAGAGATTTTATAGATGGTTCATCATATGCAAATCACTAACATAATATGCAATAAAAAGAAAACTAAAAACCATATAATCATGTCACTAGATGTGGCAAAAGCATTTTATAAGGTCAATACCTATTCATGATAGAAACTCTCAAAAGATGGGAATGAAAGGAGCTTTTCTCAGTACATTCAAGGCCATTCATCACAAGCCCATGGCAAATACTATAATCAATTGAGAAAAACTGAAAGCCTTTTCCCTAAACCATGCCACAAGAAAAGCCTGCTCCCTATTGATACTTCTATTCAACATAGAACTGAAAATACTTGCCATAGCAATTGGACAAGAAAAATATATTAAAGATATCCAGATAGAAAAGAAAGAAGTCAGTATCTCAGTATTTGCATATGTCATGATATAATATTTAGAAATTCCTAAAGACTACCAAAGAGTTTTTAGAAAAATTTTGTAAAAAAATGGTAGGCTACAAAATTAAAACACAAAAATCAATGGCCTTCTTATATACGCATAATAATTTAGAAGAAAATGATATTTAAAAACCCAATCACAGTGACAACACAGAGATTCAAATTCTTTGGAGTTAATTATTAAAGAGGTAAAAAACCTACACAAAAAATCCTACAAAACACTGCTTCAGGAATAAAAGAAGACACAACAGAATGGAAAATATTACTTTATGAAGGATTAAGAGAATTAACATCATTAAATAGCAATAATCCCAAAAGCATTATACAGATTTAATGTAATCCCTCCAAGGATACCCATGATATCTTTCAAAGAAGTAGATCAAACACTCCTGAAATTTATCTGAAACAATAAACCCCCAAATTATGTAAAGGAGATGGAAGGCAATACTTTCTTCACCTTTAAATTGTACTACAAAAAAAGAGTCTTTAAAACAGCATGGTATTGAAAATAAAAAACAAACCCTCAGATCAATGAATCAATTTGAGTATTCAGAGATTGACTCCAGATATACAATCAATTAATCTTTGATAAAGGGCCAAGATATGCAAAATAGAGCAACAAAAGCCTCTTCAACAAGTGGTGGTATGAGAACTGGTCAGCCACATGCAAAAAAGCAAACACAGAACTCTAATATTATGCACAAAAGTCAAATAAAAATGGATTAACAACTTTGATATCAGACATTAAGTTACATAGAATATAACATAGGCAAAGCACTCCATGACACTGAGATTAAAGGCATCTTCAAGGAGGAAACACCACTGTCTAAACAAATAAAAGCAGAGATAAACTAATGGGACTACATTAAACTGAGAAGCTTCTGTACTTCAAATAAAACAGTGACTAGGATACAAAGCCCCCCCCCCCCCGCACCAAATGGAAGAAACTATTCACTCAATAACCATTGATAATGGGCTAATATCTAAGATAAACAAGGTACTGACAGATCTTAACAAAAAAATATTTAAACTCATCATAAAATGAACAAATATTTTCTCAAAGAATAATTACACATGAAAAAAGCAAATGAAAAATTCTCAACATCACTAATTATCTGGGAGATGCAAATCAAAACAGTGAGGTATAAACTCACACAACGGAGAATAACACACATCACAAAGAACAAGAATAATCAGTGCTGGCATAGATGTGAAGAGAATTAACTCTCATTTATTGCTGGTAGGAATGCCAAATAGTCCAACCTTTCTGGAAAAATATGTATATTCCTCAAGAAACTGGAAATTGAGCTCCCTTAGTATCCAGCAATACCAATCTAAGGGATGTATCATAGGAACACAAAAAGACAATGCAGAAATGCGCTCTGCTCTTCTAGTTTCATTGCATTCTATATACAATAGTCAGAATTTGGAATAACCCAGGTGCCTGACAACAGATGATTGTTTAAAGAAACTATAGTATAGCTACAAAAGGGAATATTATGTAGTAGTGAGGAAAATTAAAAATAAAGTCATGAATTTTTCGTATCATGTATGAGCATGAAGACTTTTGCTGACTGAAAGAATTCCAAAGGAGATACAGAAATGTCTCACTCATTTGTGGTATTTAAGAAAAATATAAGACACTATGGTAATAATACCTAAAGACAACTGAAATGTGGGTCAGAAGGACTATACCATGTTATAAAGATTAAAACAAAGAGTGGCAAATGCAATTAGATAAATAACTGCACTAATAACTACCATGACAATCATAGTGAGTAAAAAATATAGAATATCTGTCCCAAAGACAGGATGAGGTGGAGGAAGAGAGAAATGTGAAACATTGGTGGTGGTAAATTTGCCCTGGTGTAGAGTAGTGTACATTTGACAAACAAAAAATTAAAGGAGGTATCTTCTACCCAGTCTTCTACCTTGTAAGGCAGCCACCCATATTTGAGGAAAATGCTGAGTGAAAACATGCAGATGAAAAGCATTCTCACACAAACAGTAGTTGAAGGGATCATTTAATCCCAAAAAGCTCTGCAAGTAACACTGTCCTCTTATAAAACACAAATATCAAACACCAAAAAACAACTGAAATCATCAAAGAAAAAATATCTTAGTATCAAATATGCCTTTTAATTTATTCTGCACAATTTTTACAAATGAATACAATAAATTATACAACTATTTTATATTAAACTAAAGTATTTTAATTTAAAAATAACATTTCTGTATTAACCACTAAGCATGAATCAAAATCTTTTTAGTTTAAAATATTTTTAGTTTAAAAATAATATTTTTGTATTAACTGCTGAGCTTGAATTGAAAAACGTTAAGAACTCATTCATTTTTCTTAAATCTCATAGGTGAGATATCTCACTCCCTCTGACTTATTTCACTCAGCATAATAGTTTTCATGTTCATCTATGTATAGGAAAATTTCATGACTTAATTTTTCCTGACAGCTGTATAGTATTTCATTGCATGATGTACCACAGTTTCTTTAGACACTCATCTGTTGTTGGCCATTTGGACTCTTTCCAATTCTAGCTATTGTAAACAGTACTGCAATCAATATAGGTGTGCAGAAGGCATTTTTGTATTGTTAAGAAAAATAAAAGACATTATTGTAATAATACCCAGAGACAATAGAAATGAGGACTGGAAGGACAGGGCATGAAGTGAAACTTACTACAAAGAGGGGCGAGTGCAGTTAGAGAAATAAATACACCATTAGCTATCATGACAATCATAGTGAGTGAGAGAAGTGGAATGCCAGTCTCAAATACAGGAAGTGAGTGTAGAAGGAGATGAGGGCATTAGTGGTGGGCACAGTGGTAGGAATGTTGCACTGGTAAAGGGGGGTGTTCTTTTTATAACCGAAACCCAACTACAAATATGTTTGTAATCATGGTGCATAAATAAATATATTTAAAAAATTAAAATAAAAGAGAGCTGCTATATGATCTAGCAATCTCTCTTTTGGGTATCTCTTCCCAGGAATGTAAAACATCCATCCAAAAAGATGTATGCACACCTCTTTTCATTGCAGCACTAAGTACAATAGCTAAGACTTGGAATCAACCTAAATGTACAACGACAGACAAGTGGACCATGAAGATGTGGTGTGTGTGTGTGTGTGTGTGTGTGTGTGTGTGTGTGTATGTATAATGAAAAATTACATAGATCTAAAATTTAACGTAGTCATGCAATTTGTAGCAACATGGATGGAACTAATAAGATATTATGTTCAATAAAGTAAGCCTGACGAAGGATAATTACAGAATAATATCACTTATAGGTGGTATTTAGAATAACTGCATGAAGAAACACAATGGATGGTAGTTGTCTCAAACAAAGTTGGCCCTACAGTATAGCGAAGAGAAGGGAAGGAACTTAGTGGAAGAGGAGAAACACAAATGCTTATATTCTCTTCTATTCTTCAAAGAGACCTGCAGGAAGGGATACAACTGTTTAGATTGTTTTTATGTCTATTCCTGTAACTAATACTGCAGTCCAACTAATGGTAGAGCAGAATTTTGAGATGGTGTCATTTCCTAAACAACTCAACACTTTCTTTTATTTATTCACTTTTCATCTATTAGTTATTTTGGTTTTTGAATAATTCATACTTTTTTTCATCAATAACTTTAAAAATCACATAGTCTTCTTGGCCAAAAATAGCCCTCTTAGAACAAGATGGGAGAAAAGTGACTGCATAATACCAGAATGAGAGTAGAATTCAAGATTAAATTTGCTCATCAGATTAAATCTAGCTCTACAAACTAAAGTTTATACATAATTTTGGGATTGAAAAAATAAAAATCAAACCAAAAATGTCATTAGCATCATCCAATTAAAAGTAGGCTAAATGTGCATTCAAAGTTTAGTAAAATAAAGTAAAACTTGCCCTGTGGTGAAAAATGGCCTCTTAGATCCTTGACCTATTCTGATAACTTGATTTATCTCTAGCTCAATTACATACTCTTGGATTTAGATGATAATTTATTTTATTACCAGCAATTCAGTGGCAATAATTTCTCTATGAAAAGCTGATTTTTTTTCAAGCTCATACCTTTGGAAGACTGTATAACTACTTTTCTTTAGGACAATGAACTAAATCTTTTGTTTTTAATTCATTCTCAATATCCCTCACCTTTCTTTTTCTGATTGTTTTATTTATAGTTTGTGGCCTATAATTAAAAAAAATTCAAGGCTGGAGCATTAATATACAGAGAGTTGGGCATTTAACTTGCATAAAATTTATCCAGGTTTGAATCCTAACACCACATCAAGTCATCTAACCACTGCTAGGATTAATCTCTGAGTACAGTGCCAGGAGTAAGCCAAGAGAACCACTCACTATTTGTGTCCAACTAACCCCAAGACAGTTTCATGCTTATTCTCTAGTAATCAAATCATATAATTGACAGTAACTACGAACTTGTGACTCTTTAAAGTATATGTTATTACAACAAGGATCATGACCTCCATATTTGTTCCTAAAACCGTTCCATTGCCACTTCCTCCTGGATTTCAATTTAAAATGTCTCAATATGAAATTTTAATTTGCTATATAGTTACATTTAATCTCTAGTTTAGTATCAATCTTTGCCTTGATCAAAATAAGAATGTTCTAATACCACATATTGTCTCTAATACCACATCAAACTCTCAGAAATTATGTTGACACATTTCAAGGTATATATGCAATCTAACTGCCTATTTATCACTATTATAATCAAAACAAATGCTCTCAGAATCTTAATGACTTATTAAATTCAAGAATTTTCCATCTATTATAATGCAAGCTAAATTGCTGTTTTTAACATTTATATATCTTACTATGAGTTATTTGTTTTTAATCACTAATATGTAGGCGATTAGCAAGTATTTTTATACTAATTGCAAATCTTGGAAGTATTCTCTTCCTAGTTTTAGCTTACATCTTAACATTATGTATTAATAGCAGGTAATTTCTCACATTTTTGAAAGTGAAAGCTAATGAAATTTTAAGCTCCCTGAGGGTGTGAACCTTGCCAAATAAATACAACTTTAATAGCCTATTCTGCATAATACACCATCAATGCTCAATCAATATATGTTGATTGATTCTTAATATTGGATTTCATTTGAATTTCAATACACAACACACAGGTAACAAAGCAATAAGATTCAGCCATCTACCCTAGCATTGACCTGTACCCTATCAGTAGTCAGAAATGAGCTTTGGAGGGTAAACCTGCTTCTCATGTTCCACTGTGTCAGAACTCAGGCATACAGGGCAAGAAGTAGGAAGCCGTGTATAAATGCACAGAGGATTCCAGACAGAATCTTAAAGTAGTAAATGCACTTTCAAAAATGAAAAGGTTTACTTCAAGGTCCTGGTTTCTTATGCTATTTGAAATATTATTCAGGAAAAGTCTTTTAAAGAAGCACTGTTACATAGTATGCAATTTCATACACACAGGACAGTCAGGTTACTAGGGACTAGTTTTGTATTCTATAATTCATTTGCCACCGTCAACTGTTAGCTTATATGTATGTTTATGTTAGACTATATTTTACATTTATTACCAGATCAAATAATATATATGCAGCACCAAGAGGAACTATTCCCACTGCCTCTGCAATAATATCATTCACTACAAATTTAAAGAATAGAGGAGATGCCTGCCTAGCCAAGGCTTTTCTTTCTTTGTCTTTTTCCATCTGTCAAAGGAAATAACTACTCTGGAAGTCCACTAAGTTCATAGGCTGTTCAATGAGTTATATAGACATGAGGAGTCAGGAGGAGACACCGAGCCAAAATAATATGAGAAAAAAGAAGAAAAGGTGTGCAATGCTCCAAAAGCAAGGTATTAATTAACATGAGGTTTACACTTGATTTTTATATAGAGCTTCATCTTTATAATAAGAAATATTTTTAAAAAGTTTCAAAATATATTTAATTTAATTTATGCTACCATCTTTTATGAAAAGATAAAATAGAACAAAGTAAGTAACTTTAGGAATAATGGACATAGGATATTAAATAAAAAAGTGTATTTAAGAAATGAAGTACTTAAAAAGAGAGACAGTGAAAGTAAGAGGTATATATCTGTAGAGGGAAGTTTGAGAAAGCCAATTCAGAAATGAAGCTTTTAAAAAGCAATAACCTGAAATCACTTTATCCCTATCATATATGAAGTGTTAATTTTCAGTTATTTTGAGTTCCTAAAAACAAGAGTTATGGTTTTCAAACATGAAAAATAATAATAATAATAATAACTTGAGAAACTTTAATAAACTAGATAAATTCCTCTATCTGTAAATGTCAATTTGTATCTTTCTAGTTGCTTCCCTAGTTTTTCTTTCACAAGAATGTTAATAATCTATATGTATTTCAGGCCTGCCATTAAAATATAAGATTGCTAGATTTATAAGAAGAATACCTTTGCTGTGAGTTTGATGATCATAGTATCTGGGACTCTATTTTGATACATAGTCAACAAATGGCTTTTTTATTTCTCTGAAGCAACATTATTTTTATCCCTGCAATTACTTTTTGATAACTGATTAATTTCTAGGTAAAAACTTACCAAGAAAAATGTTCCTAATAATTTCTAGCAGGACACTTATGTGATTATTGTTTCAATTTTTCACTGACTTCATTTAGAATATAGGAATAGTTATTTACATTAGCTCCAAAAGTATATAGAAATAATTTATAGTTATGATTTAATTTATGAACTAGAAAAATGTTATTTATATTTTCTGAAAAATTTAGGCTAAGGAAAAATAAGACTAATTTGTATTGGTAGGTATTTTTATGTAAAATACATCACCAATATAAGAGTATTGTTTGAACTTTATCTTTTTATTGTTTGTTTTTTTGTTTTTGTTTTTCAGGCCACACCCATTTGATGCTCAGGGGTGACTCCTGGCTAAGCATTCAGAAATTGTCCCTGGCTTGGGGGGACCATATGGGACGCCGGGGATCGAACCATGGTCCTGATCCTTGGCTAGCGCTTGCAAGGCAGACACCTTCCCTCTAGCGCCACCTTGCTGGCCCCTGAACTTTATCAAGCACCATAATTAACAAAGATACTAATCATAAAATTGTTTCAGGGATACTACTTTCTACCAATTCTACTACCATAATGATTGTCATTTGACTAATGCCTCCAGTTCTTCTCACTCCTTATTCTTCCCCCTTGATATAGGTACAGAACAAATTTAATTTTATATTGCCTGACTCCAACAAAACCTAATAGTATGATAGAATTATTAGGAAATATGGGGCTGGCGAAGTGGCGCTAGAAGTAAGGTGTCTGCCTTGCAAGTGCTAGTCAAGGAAGGACCGAGGTTTGATCCTCCGGTGTGCCATATGGTCCCCCCAAGCCAGGAGAAATTTCTGAGCGCTTAGCCAGGAGTAACCCCGAGCATCAAATAGGTGTGGCCTGAAAAACCAAAAAAAAAAAAAAAAAAAGAAAAATTATTAGAAAATAGATCAATAAAAACCAACTTCTAATAATTGTTTGGTATCTGATTTTAAGCAATATAACAAAATAAACATCATTTAACACAAAACAATATAATCTCTACTCTTCAACTAATAAATTTTCAATTCTGATATTTAAATAATATTTTATTAATTTTTTAACTTTTAAATTTATTTTAAACTTTTAACTTTGGCTCATTGTTGTAATTACCATCTATTCTCTACTGCTAATAAGATATTTTTAAAAAATGTTCTGTGCTGGCTATTCACAATAGATAGACAACCAAAGTGCCTGAGAACAGTTAAGTGGATAAAAAAAATGGTGGTGTGTCTGTACAATGGAATTCTATACAGCTGTTAGGAAAAACTCATTTTTGGAATATTACAAAAAGATATTATGGTCAGAAAACCCAAATACAATAGAAATAAAGGACAGAAGAACCAGTCAATGGTAGGAAGCTTTGCCACTCTGGACAAAACTTGGGTGCTGAAAGGAGAAAAAGATGTATGCATTATACCTCACTCACTCTGAATATTGCAATCTACAATGATTAAAAGGAAAAATAGAAGAAAATGTCTGGCTTCGATGCAACCAGGGGAGAGGGCTACAGTGAGGGGAGGAGAGACTCTAAAGACAGTAGAGTCAGGAAAAAGTCACTGGAGAAGGATGTTGTATATTGTCTGACTGCAAATAAATCATGAACAACTTGGTAACTTTGTAATTCATGATTATTTAATTAAATAATTTATGTATTAAAAAATAAATATGTGCTGAGATCAGAGCAATAGTACATGTTTAAGATGCATGCATCCAACCCAGGTTTGTTCTTTGTCACCTCTTATGATTTGAGCACTACCAGGATAGATTTCTAAGTGCAGATACAGTACTAACCCCTAAGAACTGTTGAGTGTGGCTCCTAGCAACAACAACAACAACAATAACAACAATTTTCCTTTGTAATATATTTTAGAAAAACCTAAAATGTGATATTTAGTAGGATTGAAGATAATTCAGAAAAAATTAAAAACAAAATCACAAAGGTTTATAAAGTTACCAACTGTTTCATTCATAGAAAGGGAAGATCGGTTTTATATAATGAAATATAGTGTTGATAATGCTCATATGTCTTCATTAAGTAAAAAACTACAATAAAAATTTATGTGAATAAAAAAATTTTAGACATAGAACATTCAATGTAAATTAAACTTTTGATGCTATTGAAAGTATAGGCAACCCTATGCATTTAGGAAAAATATATATTTAATAATAAAATAGAAGGCTAAGCATCATAAGTGAAGCTGGTATTCAGAGCCAAGTGCTGGAGTTTGCCTTGCCTTTTAAATTTCTTTAATGTTTTTTTCAAAATTTGTTTCAAGATTATGAATTCCCTAAGGGTATACCTATCCCTGAAGCTATTTTCTTCCTTCAGATATAAAAGATAATCTAACTGGATAGAATATTCTTGGTGGCATGTACGTTTAACTGAGTTTTATGTTTTTTACTCTTTTCTCTTTTGGCTGAGTCCCATTTGATAGATTTAATATGATCCTAAGGACTTTTTATCTATGTTGTTTTTATCTTGCTGCTTTCAAAGTTCTTGATTGCTATATTTTTGTCATTCCAAGTATCATATGGTCTTGTAGTCTTTCTATTTATATCTATTTTCATTGGAATATTCAGAACTCTTGACTCTTAGTGCCTTATTCCTCAATTCTAAGAAATTATTTTGTATTATTTTTGTTGGTTTCTTTGTTCATTTTTTTTTGTTTTTGGGGGCCACACCCAGAGATGCGCAGGGTTACTCCTGGCTATGCTCTCAGAATTCGCTCTTGGCTTGTGGGACCATATGGGACGCCAAGGGATCAAACCAAGGTCCTTCCTAGGCAGGCGCGCACAAAGCAGACACCTTACGGCTTGCGCCACCCCTCTAGCCCCTATTTTGTATTATTTATTTAACTTCTGTTTCTTTATCAGATTTGCCTTTCTGTTTTCAGAGAGTCTGATTGTTCTTACATTGTTGTTCTTCAGCTTACCTTATAGTTCTGTGGTATGTTTATTTTATTTTTATTATTTTTACCTTTTATTGTTTTATAGAAGTTTCTACATCATCTTGGAGTGACTAGATCTTTTACTCAGCTGCTATTATGCTGCTGTCTAGAGCTTTCGTTGAGTTTTTTCAAATATCACATACAATACTATTCACCTCCATTAGTAGTTTTCTCAATTCTGCACACATTATTATTCTTTGCTGATTACCTTACCATTGTTTCTTTCTGCTTATTAAAAGCGTTACTAAAGTCATTTTAGAGAATTGTTGATTCTGGTTGAGCCTTCTCTGTTGTTTCTATTCATAAAACTCAGTGGGCTTTTATGTATGTTTTGTATAGTTTTTGTGGTGTTCCTGCTGTGCTGAGGGTGAATCTTGCTTAAAACCCTGAGGTTCTCTGAGGAATTAAGTCAGGAATTGTTTTCATACTTTCTGGCCTGTATTTACCCATTGTTATGAAGTATAACTGTGACTTGTGAAATTCGATGAGTAGTTGCACAGCCACAAATTATTTTCATTCTGTAGGATATAGCAGTGAGTAGAGTTTCAGGAGATATGGGTGTGGAGCCATTGAAATGGTAGTCACAAATTCCAGAATATTATAATCATAGATAGATACTTAAATGTACTGATTCAAAGTAGAGGGAAAAAATTAATGACATATTTCAAAGATAACTTCATAAAATTAAATTGGGACAAAGAGAACATAAAAAAAGTAAAATTTATATAAGTATATAAAATCATGGGACTAGAGTGATGCTCCAGCAGATCTCAACAGTAGTCATCCCTGAGCACAGATCCAGCAGTAAACCCTGAGCACCATGGGGTTGAGCCCCAAAATAATATATTAGTTTTCCTTTGAAATATATATAGGTTTATAGAGTATCAATTATAGCAAGTTTGCCAAGATGTAAGGTAGTTGCAGTGCTAGTTTTGTGTTTATTAGTAAGTTAATAAGATTCTCAGAAATTATTACATTAAATATTTCTTCTGCTTTTTCTTGTATTTTTCTTTTTGTGTTTCAATTTTATTTATGCCTCCTGTAATATTTATACTGTTCTTGTGTGTTGCTATATTATTCAATCTTTATACAACTTTTATTTTATATATCTGATTAACATCTCTTTAAACTCACTGATTCTTTTTATGGCTACTCTACTGATGGCTACACTAAAGGTATTTTCCATTTGATACATTATATAGTATTGATATAAAACCTGTCTTATAGCTCAAGCTATATTTGCCATTCATTTGATTATGCTTGCTTTAACATATTACTTATAATATTACAATTTTCTTCTGATAATGCAAAATATGGGACCAGAGAGATAGTACAATAGGTACAGAACTTGCCTTGAATGCAAGTGATTCTAGTTAAAAAAATCTTGATGAGTACAGAGCCAAGAATAAATCTTGAGGGGCTGGAGTGGTGGCACAAGTGGTTGCGCATTTGCCTTGCACTCACTGACCAAGGACTGCCTTTGATCCGCGGGCCACATATTGTATTTGTATCTGTTTTGTTTCTTCATTGCAAAATAAGATATATGCAGTGTGCATAAGAATCCGTTCATAAGTTTTGTTTTTACTATAGTCAGACCCTCCAATGGTCTGAGGGACAGTGAATTGGCCCCCTGTTTAAAAAGTTTGAGAACCCCTGCCCCAGATAGACAAAGATAGACACAACATATTAAAATGTTTACATAGGGACTGGAGTGGTGACACAAGCAGTATGGTGTTTGCCTGGCATGCACTAACCTAGAACCGACCACAGTTCCATCCCCTGGCGCCCCAAATGTCCCCCAAGCCAGGAGCGATTTTTGAACAGATAGTCAGGAATAACCCCTGAGCATCACTGGGTGTGACCCAAAAACCAAAGGGAAAAAAAAGAATGTGTCATTAGACTAACGGTATAAATCAAAAACCAAACACAACAAATTTGGGGGAGTATAGCTCAGTGGTAGAGCATTTAACTAAAAAAAATCAAAATATTTGTATATATTCATATATGTGTATTATATCTGAATTTGCTTTTGGTAATTACTTTGTATTTTCACATGTGTGGCCTCATAATGTCTTGTAATTTCTATGTAAAACACATTTTTGACATAATATAGGTATAAATAATACTACTAGTTCTTTAATATCACTACATATGCTTTTATTAGCTTATGGGCATATAGAAATCTGCTTTCAATTCTCTCTCAAATATATATGGAGAATGGTTTGCTTTGTAATCTCTATTCTGTAATATATCTACAAAAAGGCTTTACTTTCAGCTTCAATATTTTTCTTATAAAGGTAGAAATGATCATTTTTAAGATTTTATAAGTTAACATAAAATTAATGTTTTGGTCTTGCTTCTGGCCAAGATCCCCTCTGCAGTATTGTACCGCATCTCAAGTTTGTGTTTGAGCGGATAGAGTGATTATCTAGTCCCTCCATTCAAATGCAGCTAGTGCTGCCTATAGCATCTTCTCCCAGCCATTTCTACCCTGCTGCCAGCCCAGATCCCCACTGCAGTCCTACGCTGCACCTCATGCCTGTGTGTGGGTGGAGAGGTGGACTCTCCAGTCAATGCCATCAATTGTCCTCTCAAACTGTGTGGACATTTTATTTTATTTTACTTATTCTATTTTATTTATTTATGTTTGCTTTTGGGAGGCCACACCCAGTGACACTCAGGGGTTACTCATGACTATGCACTCAAAATTGCTCCTGGTTTGGGGGACCATATGAGATGCCAGGGAATGGAACCGTGATCTGTCCTAAGTTAGTGCATGCAAGGCAAACGCCCTACTGCTGTGTCACCACTCCAGTTCCTGTGTAAACATTTTAATTTATATAATATATTTCCAGGAATATTGGCCCCAGTACATTCTTCTCCTATAAATTATACAGCTCAAAACTCAGTTGAACAAACCAATGAATGGGTTCAAAATATTTTTTATCATACTTAGATAATCTCATTTATTATAATAACCTCTATAGCAGATATACCTCTAGCCACTTTTTATACAGCCAGTTCAATAGATCACTTTCTTAAACACCCCGAAAGTCCAGCATTCCAGCGCACCAAATACAAATAATTATCAGGAAACTAAGGAAGATACTTGCATTTAGTGAGATTTAGATAAATCCTGGCAAATTTCTGAGTCCAAAAAATGCCTGAGCCTTATTAGTGAGGACCTGAAATCAACAGTAAAGGTTTTAGCAACAGAATTAAGGAGTCACTAACCTGTGAAATTAAGCAATCTATAAATTAACAATTCAACCAACTCAAAGTATTCGTTCAGAAGATGAGATAATCCATATAAATAGAACTGAAGAAAATTAAAAAAAAAACATGTTAGCAAGCGATAGTAGCAGAACCACAGAGATGGAAAAATCATATAAATGTACTGGAAAATGAATTAAAAGCCAGCATTGATAAAAAATTTCAAAAAAGAAAGAAGACACAAAACAATAAAAGAAAATCTAATGTTGTTCATGAACAAAGAAAAAAAATAAATAATCGCCAAATTGTAGGAATACCAGAAGGGGAGGAAAAAAGGGAAAGATAAAATACAAGTAATGTACTTTAATAGCAGAGAACTTGCCCTCTCTCTGAAAGAAGGCTACTGTACAAATTCAAATGGCTAAAAGACTGCCAAACAAAATAGACCCCAATAAAACAACTCCATGCCATATAGTAATCCAAATATAACATAATAAACAAAATAACAAAGAGAGAGATAGACACTTTGAAGCTTTAAAAAAAGAGAAAAACCTCAAAGGTAAAGGAAAGAGCATAAAAATCAAACCAGATATTTCATTTGAAACAATCCAGGCAAGAAAAATGTGAAATAACATAATCAAGCTACTGAATGAAAGAGACTTCCAAATTAGAATCCACTGCCTAGCAGAACTCTCATTTACATGAAATGGAGGGTTAAAATATTCTGGAACCAAATAAATAAATAAATAAATAAATAAATAAATAAAACAACTCACAATATCCATGCTAAACAATTGACTCTGAGCTACTCAAAGATCAATTATATAAACAAAATACCAGTTGTAACAGCATAACCTACACAATATAATGGCACAATAAGCTTTTCTTACAATAGTCTCCTTAAATGTTAATGGACTATACTATCCCATCAAGAGGCACAGAGTAGTTGTGGGATCAGAAAACAAAACTCAGCCATTTGCTGCCTGCTAGAAACACACTTAAAATATCAAGATAGACCCAGATTAGAGCAAAAGGATAGAAAACAATTATACAAGATATTCAAAAAAAAAGAAAACTGGGACAGCCATAATTATATCAGACCAAATTGCACACAACCTCAAGAAATTAGTTGGAGACCAAGATCGGCACAACATATTAAACAGCAGAACAATAGACCAAATATTACTACCTCTGATCAACATCTATGTATAGCAACAAAATATGTAAGGCTTTTGCTCACAAAAATAGAGAAACATATGAACAGAAACATGATATTAGTGGGATATTTTGACACATCATTTTTGCCACTTGACAGATCTAGTAGGCATAACTCTAGCAAAATCATAAGAGTCCCTAATGAGATACTTGAAGAACTAGGACTAATAGATCTATACAGGGTCTTTCATTCTCAAAAAGCTGAGTACACATTCTTTTCAAGTGTGCAAAATAATTTCTCTAAGAAAGACCATGCTTAAGGACACAAATCTAACTTATAAAGTCACAGATATAAGAATTATACCAGGAATTTTATCAGATTACAATGCCACAGATATCAAGATTTAATATAAAAATATGAGAAAAACTAGCAGCTGGATCAAAGAGGAAATCAAGGAAAACTAAAGACATTTTTTGAGATGAATGACAATGAAGAAAAAAGTTGCCAAAATATATAGGTCATAAGAAAAACATAATTAGGGGAAATTAATAGCAGGCATACATTAGTAAAGAAGAAAATACAAAATAAACAACCTAAAAGGACACATGAAATATTTGGAAAACTAATAGCAAAGAAACCTAACCACAAGTAGAAGAAAAAATGAAAAATAATTAAAAAACCAGAGCCAAAATCAGCAATATAAAAACAAAGAAAATGATACAAATTATTGATGAAACTAGGAGCTGATATTTTTTTTAAAGAATAAGCAAGATAGACAAATGGCTGTTGTTCACAAACAGATCTGGATATTGAGAGTCCCTTGGCTTGAGGACATTTCCTTCATGACTGCTGTGAGCCATCTTTTGACCCCATGAGATCATGTCACATGCTGAAGCTGTGCTCTGGATTTTATCCCTCCCCAGACTATTTCAAAAAGACTTAAAGGGTATCTCAAAAGACATATATATATATATTCTTTGTATATTTGTTTAGGTGTATCCCTTAATAGGTATAATTCTTATATATTTTCTTATTTATATGTAATTTTCCCAACCTCTCCTTTTTTGGATTTGTTTAGTAGGAAATTCTAGTAACAGGTTTTTCTTTCATTCAGAGCTCCATGTTATAACCAGGTTATAGGATTGCTTAGCTTGTTATTTTTAACCCCATATGCATCAGTTGAACCCTGTGGCATTGTTTCTTTCTGCATAGGCACATTAAAATGGGAAACTCATATACAGAAAGAAGTTCTTATTCAATAGGGATAGAAACTCCTAAAGTTTTATTGAAGGGGGGTTTTTGTACCCTGAATAGTTATAATAGAGACTTAACTTATGCTTCAGTCAATTGATCATCAGTTGCTCACCCCTGGACTTTGAATCAAATCTTTGCAGCCAGCACTGTTTTCTGCACCAGCACCAAAAATCAAACTTTTACGGAGGAGCCCTAATGCTGCCCTGGCACCAACTTGCTCCAGGATGGGTTCATATGACACCCTGATGATTTAGAAACATCAACAACTTGCTTTCAGGGTAGGTGTCTCTGCCTTGCCAACAAAGGTGAGATGAAGTCAAAAGATGTTCCGTAATACCCTGACTTTCACAGACGATCTATGAAAAACTCAAGATTTCTAATTACAGAAACCTGACTATGACAACAGTCACAGTCTGTCGCAGTTACAATCTGTGATTGGGGAGGACTTTTCCTGGGACCTCGAGAAAAGATTTTGGAATCAGACAACTTCATATACCCAGAACCTATAGTTGGTCTTAGGGCAAGATGCTTCATGGATAGGGTCACCCTATATTTTAGGGCAAAAGTTTTCCTTTCTATTTTCCCCCAACTTTTGTTGTGCATATGCAAAAATCTGCCACCACTTTTTATCTTTTAGATAGATGTTCCTGCCTTTTTCAGAGAACCTTTCAAAACAAATTACTTTGTTTTACCTTATGATTCTGCATTTTTCTATACAATTAAAAATGAGGTGGGGGGGGGAAGAATGAGGTCAGGGGCAAATTGTCTCAGGTGCATTGGTGGAGATAAAAGAGTTCAGAACTAAATATACAGTTATGGTGAACAACAGTTGTGTCAAAAGATCCAAATACTAACTAAACTTTAAATGGGCCTGTTATACTGGCAGGTTTAGGTGCAAAGTGTAAGTTAGGTTACTCCTGTGGTGGAGGAGGTGAACTCTGGAGATGGAATTGGCTCTAATTCATGTTTGAAACCTAATTATGAAGGACTCTGTAAATCAGAAAGTTTTCAATAAAATTAAATAAAATAATTAAAAATAGAGTTTTATGTTTAATACTGATTAATATTTTAATATTATGCTTTATACTTAGGACAAAGAAATGGTATTTCTTACACACAGTTACATTCATATAGTATTACTTAAAATTTATAGACTATCTAAGTATAATTTAACCACAACCTATTGATTTTATCTAGATTATATAATGCGAAATAAGAGTGCTAATCTACTAAACTGGTTGATTTTTTCACTTCATCCTCTTGGGGCTAATTATTATTTTTGTTTGCAATTGATCTTTCCTGACGCTTCCCTAGAAGTATGCAGTGTCACAAAATTTATTTTTAAGATACTTAGATCTATTCAGAGCAATAAAAACTGAAATAAGATTACAAAAATAAGGCATGTTTTAATATGTTAATACTATTTTAATAATGGCTACTTTTGCAATGTCACCTTAGTAACAAGCAGTTATATAACATATATTAGGTGCTGTAAAAAATAAATTTGTGTTGTAAGTAGAAAAGCAAGTATGAAATACTGTAATGGTGAATAAATACATGAAAAGTAAATTTATAGTAAAAGTTATAATTCTTTTAAGTTTACCAGAGAAAGGAGTTGTTCTCCTATGTCACAGAAACAAGTTTTTACTTATTTAGGATATATAGAAAATATGGGGTCAAGGATATATATGATGGAAGAGAGAACATTGGAACCAAATAAACCAAATAAAAAGACAACTAACCTTATGTACTAAGAATTTGAGTTTGTTTGTTCTGACATACTTACATGCATTAACATATCTCATACTTAATAATGCTAGTAAATAGATATTTCTACTGTGCCTAATATAGCTCTGAGGAAACTGAGACTTAGAAGAGTAAAAAATTTGTTTCCCAAGTTCATTCAGGCTTTGTAGCATGTAATTTCTAATTTTCCCTCTTTTCTTTGTAACCATTTTAAAATTGTATTTACTTTTGGGCATTTGAAAGCCATATCTGGAAATGCTTGGGGGTTATCCTATCCCTACATTCTCAGGAATCATTCCTGGAAATCCTCGGGAACAAAATGCAATGTTGTGGATTGAATCCTGGTTAGCTGGATGCAAGGTAAATAAATGTACATCTACTGTACTATTGCTCTGGCTCCTAACCATTTTTAAAACCCTACAAGTAGATTTGTATAACATTTAGAGAGAGGGATTAGATTTACATTTTACAGGTTTCTGAATGCCAGACTAAGTATTTATAATTTATTCCAAACCAAAAAATAAATGAAGATTAATAATAGGGGCCGGAGTGATAGTGCAGCGGTTGGGCATTTGCCTTGCACAGGCTGACCAGGAAGGACCTCGGTTCAATCCCCGGCATCCCATATAGTCTCCCAAGCCAGGAGTGATTTCTGAGCACATAGCCAGGAGTAACCCCTGAGCGTTTTACCCAAAAAGAAAGAAAAGAAAAAAAGAAAAGATTTACAATAGAAGTAGCATGCAGAAAATAGATTTTTTATATAATCAAAATTTATAGCAATATATAAAATGGACTGAAAGTTAATAACCAAACTCATGAGTAAGAACTGAGAAATGTGGTTCCACTTTGTTTGGGGGGTTTGAGTCACACCCAGCAGTGCTCAGGGGTTACTCCTGGCTCTAGGCTCAGAAATTCTTCCTGGCCGGCTCAGGAGACCTTAGGGGATGCTGGAATTTGAACCACCATCCTTCTGCATACAAGGCAAAAGCTCTACCTCCATGCTATCTCTCCAGCCTCAAGTTCCACATTTAAGAAGCAGAAACAACAAAATCAAAAGATAGATATTACAATCATACGATCTCTTAATTTACCAGTAGCAGTTATCACACAAAATATAAATAATACCACTCTTAAATTCATAGTCTTAAATCTCTAATATAAAAAATTTTACATCTTAGTCTAATCAAATAATAGAATTTTCTGTTAATAATTCAGTTTTGAACAATTCAAGAAAATTCTAATAGTCATAGCTACAATCAGCATTTCTTAAAAATCTATTTTATAATAAAAATTATAACCTATTTCTTTGAAAGCTGAAATTTAAAATGCTTATAAACAGATCAAAATATTTATATTAATGTGTCACAGAATATCCTGAGTGAAGAAACCATTTTCAAAGAAGTAAACTGTAAAAATCTTTTAACTGAGACAGCACAAATCAATGAAAGCTTATTAAGGCACCTGAGAAAATGAAAGAATACAAAAATAAAAGCAAGATCTGATATACAGACATTTTCAGTCAGAAAGCAGCACGTTTAATATAAGAAGAAAAGGCATCTTTACAGAAAAAGGAGAGAGCATAAACACCTTTAGTATACACATACAAATAATAATTGTTTCTAGATGCCAGAGATGGGTTCCAATTTCCATAACTTAATAAAAAGACACTTTACATGCAAAAGAGCCCTAGAAATGATTAGAGAGAGAATGACCTAAAATAATGCTTTAGAATTGCCCTGCCTTTTTTGTTGTTGGAATCTCATATTATTCAATATAATCATATATACCAAAAAGTAATCTAGCAACAAATTAATTTCTAGATGCCTGAATATAGCAGAGAAGGACATGTGCAAATAAACTCAGCAGGTAGCTAATAGCTGGGCTTCTTCGAAGAACAAACTGTCATCTTCACATCTGAAAAATAAAACTGGGTACTGCCTTTGGGACTATCTCTAACATATTTATACTGGCAATTTACCTTCCTGTTTAATGGACATCAATATCCTGGCACCAAAATAGAAGTGCTGGAAAGAGATTGAAATGAGCTCAAAGGAAACATTTTACTTTAAGAATAATACCATGAAAATATGGCCAATTACAGTTTCTTGGGCAAAAATTGTCATGTGTACACACTACATTAAAAATGAGTTTAATCTCAAAAATCCTATCCTTGGTATTTCACTAATATATTTGTTCTCCTATGTTTGTAGCAACACAGCTTCGCTGATCAGTTAGATGATAAAATCATTATAGTTCAATCTAAATGAGACCAAGAATTACTAGAGGTGTCTTTTTTTTGTTTGTTTGTTTGTTTTTGGGCCACACCTGTTTGACGCTCAGGGGTTACTCCTGGCTATGCACTCAGAAATAGCCCCTGGCTTGGGGGGACCATATGGGACGCCAGGGGATCGAACCATGGTCCGTCCTACGCTAGCGCTTGCAAGGCAGATACCTTACTACGCTAGCGCTTGCAAGGCAGATACCTTACCTCTAGCGCCACCTTCCTGGCCCCATCGAGGTGTCTTAAAAATCAGGGTAAAAGGGCCTAATTTTCCTAAAAGACTTCTAACCTGAAGTTAGAACCCCCGCAGCATATTTATTATTCTTGAATGATTCACAAGTTACCTTCCAAATAACTTGTTTTATGAAGATGCTTTAGGAAGGACTAAGAAAATATAACATTGTTTTGGAAACATGAAATAAAGTTATTTTTTCATTTTGAAAAACTTTATGTTGGGAATTTAAAGTTTAAAATAAATGAAATTTGGGGCTGAAGAAACAATCCAGAAGATATTTTCCTTGTATGTATGTCATGAGCCCTTGATTTGTTCCTTATTTCCTCATATGGATCCCTGAATCTCAAAGTAGATATTTTATAGTTAAATCAGAGATTTCATAATATGTTCAAAGGTCTTAGGTAGTGGAAGTGATAGAAACACAATTCAACTCGCTCATAATAATTCACTTCTCATATTAACCCACTTCTCATAATATGCCCAACATATTATGTCTTAGGTAGTAGAAGTAACAGAAACACTATTCAAGTTCAGACTCACTTGAAGTCTCCAGTATCCCTCACTTCATCTTATTGCTTGCAGAGAATATGCTAATTTGCCTCTTTGTCATTTCAGCCCCTCACAGCTCTTATCCATTAGGAAGCTGCTTGAATATTCTACCCCAAATAAAATAAGACTTAACGATATTCATTATTTTCTAAAGTGACCTCATATCTATGAAATAAACAAAATAACCATATAAAAGGAATATTCCAGAGATTTGTTTTATAGGTGACTTGGGATATTCGCATATATGCTAATTTAATATCTTACTAGAGACAGCAGAATTTGCTGCTGATCCAACTTTATGATAAAGATTGTAGAGACTTTAGGATCATTATGCTTTTGATTTTCAATCCATTTATATGGCTGTTGTGGGAGTGTGATATTTGCATATATTGCTGCTCTTCAGAACATCTGATCTTCCAACCAATGCTGGAAGAAAAGAGAATGCTGGAATGCTGCAGAGAAAGTACTCTATTAAAACGAAACCTCCTTTCAACACAGTCTCCTGTATGGCCCACCACACGCACATGCATGGATTTCCTCTCTGATATCCTTTCACTTGCAGCTGCAATCTACCTTTAACTACCATGTTTCTTTTGGAAAAAAATAAATAAATAAAATAAACATTTTTTTTTCACTTTTGAAAACTTAGCTTGGTTCTCTAAAAAAAAATTTATCAATCTCCCTTGTGTTTTTAGTAGCAACAATGAAAAGAGACAATTTCTTAAGTGGAGAATTGACAAGTGACAGTGATTAATGACATTTTTGTTTATTGACTTGGCTGGAGGCCAAGTATGAAGCAGCGCTCCCCTAGACCCCTTGTTGTTGGTAAAATTGCAGCAAAAAACAGGTGCAAAAACATCACACATAATGTAGTCAAAAAGGGCTGACTTCCAAGAAACTCTACCCAGATTAGTTTATATATTATGTACTTCAGTAAAGGAGAAATGTGAATCGAATTTGTTCCAACACAGTTGGAAACTCAGTTTTTTTTTTTTTAAGTCTACATATTGTCTCAAAAGTTGTCAAGAGAGATATAAAAAATGTGAGTTATGTTACTACTTTATAATTATTTTAAACTTTTGTTGGTTTCTTATTTTTCCATTCCTCTCTTAGGCTACTTTCATTGTAGAGAGAATAAACAAATAATCAAACCAAAGGACATTCATCAAACTCTCTCCTTTCTCTACTATCTTTACAAAACAGTTTTGTCCTTGAAAAACTTACATTCTGGTGAGGAAAATGAAACTTTGAGCATAAATTGTTCTCTTTCCTAACTATATAACTGCTCCTAATGTTCCACTACCATCCCACATGCTTCAATTATACTGCTTATTACATTTTTTCCACTGTCTCATCACTTAGATCCCAGATTTATAATATTTATGCATCAAATGTTCTCATTAAAGTTATTGACTGCGAGGACCCATAGGAGAGAGAAAAGTCAACTCAGGCAGCCATAATCTACAGACACAGATAAAAAGAGGTAAAAGGCAAAAACAACATAGTGACTCATTTTGGCTGAGGGAAAAATAAAGTGAAAAACTTCTGATAAAAAAATAAACCCATAACATGTAAGTACTCAGACAGGTATAGTAGATAAATAAAAATTATTTTGTAAGCCAAAATAGACTTATAAAAGAAAAAGAAACAACTGTAATTTTTAAAATGCATATATATTTTATTTGATCTTCAACATCCTGGGAAATGTTCTTCAACATTCTTGAAAAATTATTCAAGTGCTCTAAAATAATATGTGAATTTCTTAGGGCATACTCTCTGGATTTGGATATTATTAAAGTATTTATTTCTATCAATTAAATGAATATATCTCCCATGAAACTAGTACATACATTAAGATTTTCAGCCCCCTTCTGTGTACTGATCTAGGGAGAAAGAAATAAAATTATATTAGCAATAACTTTAATATGATCCCATTTTGTTATGATTTTTTAAAATCTTTTACCCTTAGGCATTTGAGTAGCACAGAAATTGAACAAAGTATTTGAAGCACAAATATAATCCATCATTAATGGTTTAAACTGTAGTCAGTCAAACATATTCAAACTACCAGTGCTTGTTTTATTGTCAAAATAACCCCATAATCAAGCATTAGTTGAAAATTTATCAACCTTAGAACACTTACTATAGTAGGAATATTTTGAAAGTGTGGCATTTCTAAAATAAATGATCCCAACCATGATACCTGTGACACTGTGACACACTCAGTGAAGATGTCTGCCTGAAGTGTGTTCCTTTTGCACAGTAAAAAAAAAAAGAAAAAAATTGAAATATCTTACACAAGCCATTATCAAGTCTACTTATATAAGTTACGTAAATATGAACAGTGACATTAATAGTGTTTATCTCTATATATTCATATATATATATATATATATATATATATATATATATATATATATATATATATAGGTTTGGGAGCCTAACATGGCAGTGCTCATGGCTTATTTCTGGCTCTACATGCTTGGTTATGTTTAGAGACAATAGAAGGTATTGGGATCGCTCCCATGTCAACTATGTGCAAAGCAAACATCTTTTTTACTGTACAATCACTTCAGCCCCCAATATCTCTTTTTAAATAATTTAGTAGAAATAACATATACTAATAATATATTAACTATCTAAGAGTTTGAAACCCCTAGGACCTTTTTGACAAAATAAATTATATAACTTTCTGCAAAGACGTTCATCTGACAGTAAAAAATTTCCTGATGATTTATTGAAGTATGCCACTACTAAAACACTACATGATCCTAGAAATACCATTTAAGTAGAGCATAATTTACAATGTTCTGTCCTAAGTGCTTTTATTAAATAACAAATTATTCCAAAATAAACTCCAGCTCTCTCTTAACCAGAGTGGGGAGACTAATTCAGAAAAAAATGTTGATAATTTATTCCTCCTGTACTAATCCTAGGCAAATAGGTTCTCTTTGTAATTCAGAAAATTAAGGCTGAAATAGTAAAGTGACTGATGTCTTATTCACAAAACTTATTCAGTAAATACTCTTCTCTATATATCCTTTAATTTTTCTGTCAGTCATCAGTTAGAAGCAAACCTTGAAGTTGCTAGGGCAATTATAGAAGTGTCCGTTGCTGCTTTCCTATATAGGCATGTAAATATTTATAAAAATGTGTATGTACATACCTAGAGGTCTATGTGGAGAGAGAAGTTAGTATACATATTAGTATATTAATTTGTTTTGAAATAATTTATTATATTATTTCAAAAAGAAGAAAAGTATAAAATCTTTATACTGTTTTCTATAAGGCTGTACCAATCTATATTCTAACCACAGTACACATAAGCTCTTTCTGCTCCCGTCTCACCAACAATTGTCTTATTGATAGTAGTAATTCTAAAACTTTTTCAAATTACCATTTTATAACCTTTGGTGGTATGAAATGTCTATGAGTAATAAGTTGTATTATATAAAATTTCCCCTTTTGGGGCGGTGTGGACAACAGCAGTGGTAATTAGTAATTGGGCTTTTTTTCTGACTATTTGCTTAGGGATCATTCCTGAAGGTGCTTTGGGGAATGCAAGCTGTGCTATAATTGAACTAAAATCAGATATATACAAAATAAAATCCTTACAACTGTATTATCTATCTAGCCCATTTTTGGGGTTGTTTGTTTGTTTGTTTATGCTTCTTGGAGCTGCACCTGTAGTGCTTGAGGCTTCTTCTGGCTTTGTACTCACAGCTCATTCTGGTAGTGCTTGGGGGCCATTTGGGGATCTGGAGATGAGAACATGTATCAGCCCCATGCAAGGTATGCATCCTGCCTTTGGGACGATTTCTCTGACTCTTTGGACCCAATATTTTCATTTGCTTATTTGGACGTCACACCCAGGTGATGCCAGGACATAATCCTCAATGATTTATGCTCATTTTTAGAGATGTTCAAGGGGACATATGAAGACAAAGGATTAAACTAGAGTCAGTCACTTGCAAGACAAGCATTGTATTATGGTCAGCCCCAACTCCTATTCCTACCCCTGGCCTAATTTTGTTGTTGTTGTTTTGTTTTGTTTTGGGGTCACACCCAGCGGTGCTCAGGGGTTATTGCTAGCTCTGTGCTCAGAAATCAAATGGGATGCCGGGATTCAAACCACCATCTCCTGGGTTGGCCATGTACAAGGCAAATGCCTTATCTCTATGCTATCTTTCTGCACCCGCTGGCCTAATTTTCTAATTATACTTTTAATTTTTTAATTATACCCATTATACTTTTCATAGAAGTTGCTCAAATTTAAATTTCACCAAAATTGTACAAAAATCTCTTTCCTTGGATGAAGATAAGATATAGTGTATAAAACGCTTGTGTTTCACATAAATGACCCTGAGAATTACAGAGTGTGCCTTCCCACCCACTAAAATGATGTTACCACAGCATTAAATCACATAATTAGAATTTTGTATATTTGGCTAAACGTATGACCTACCCAGTTGTAAATTTTTGTGTTACTGAACACATCACTTTAGTTTAATTTTTAAAACATCTCTTATGAAGTATCTGTAAAAGTGATATTGCCACATAGTATTTGTCTGAAAATATTTTAATTTCTTCAGTTCTGAGGACTAACTTGGCAAGACTGAGTATTATTGTCTGGTAACTTTGTCTTAAACATTCATTTTATTTCATAATATCATTCCACCATCTCCTGAACCATAACTTTTCTCCAAGAAAGACCTTGGTAACCTAAGGTGGGCCTACTGGAAGAATACACTTTTGTTTTCTTGATGTTTTTAGGATTCTATCTTTGTCTTTAATATTGTGTTGCGGTTTATTTTGAAGAAAATGGTGTTGAAATAATATAGTGTATAATTTTTATAAATTTTTCTAAGTTATTTTTAAGATGAATAAGTTCTAAAACATTTTAAATAATAATTTCTAATCCCTTTTTCCCCCCACACCCTAATCCCTTTTTTTATCCTTCAGCACCAACAAGTTTTATATTTATTTTTCCGTGTTGCCCTATATTTGCATAAGATTCCATCACCATTGAAAATTCCTATTTCTTGATTTTTTTTGTCTGTCTGTGTTATTTCAAACTTTCTATCGTCTAACTCACTGATTCTATCTTCTGTGTGGTCTATTCTGCTATTGTACTTTTATTGGATTCTTAGTCTATTACCTTCGATAATTCCATTTTTATTTAGTTAAGTTTTATGTGATCTATTGCTTTTAATTTCTTAATATAGTTCATTCCTTATACCATTAAGTTGCCTTTTCATCATATTTTTAAATTCACTGAGTTTCTTCAAAACAACTCTTTTGAACTTATGGGTTATCCTCAGGTCTGTGTCTAGGTTATATTATTAAGTGAAGGGATCTAATATGGAGTAGTGGCATTTGTGGCTTGATGCCTTCATACTTCCATGAGTTTTGCATTTCCATCTTTGCATTTGATATAGAGTTTAATCTCGTTCATTACTCTCAGGCTGCCTTCAGGTAGAGACATTTTACTGGTCCTTTAACATTCCAGTTTTATTCTAGACTTGGTATGGCAATACCTGCTCTATATTTCTAGCTCCCCTCTTGTGGTAGAATTTACTAAATGAACAGTCTCTCTCTCCTCTATCTTCTTCTCTCTCCTCGCTCTCTCTCTTTTCTGTCTCTCTCTCTGTGTCTCTCTCTCTGTGTCTCTCTCTGTCTCTCTGTCTCTGTCACTCTCTGTCTCTCTCTGTCTCTCTGTCTCTTCTCTGTCTCTGTCTCTCTCTCTCTCTCTCTCTCTCTCTCTCACACACACACACACACACACACACACACACACACACACACACACACACAAACACACACACATCCCATCAGGCCAACTGCTGGAAACCACTCCTTTCTTTTTCCTGAAGGTGGCACTACAGCTAAAGATTGTGCTTCATCGTTTGCCTGCAGACCTTGGACTGGTTTTCTGCATTCTTCCTGTTTATCTGTCCTGGCTTTCTCTCCCAGCCACTCCTAACATCATGCAAAAGCATCTAGTTATAGTAGAGAACAGTGTAAGCTTGGAATTGGTGTTGATCTTCAGGTGATATTCTCCCGCCCCCAGGGTTCCCCAGAATACACTCAATAGAAACCATATCCCTTGACCTTCCTCTGATATGTCTAGTCTGCCCCTTTTCGGATACCTTCTCTCTCGATGAAGGGGTGCTGTCGGAGATATTTGGGGTTTTGTTTCAGGGATGCCAATAGCTCAGCTAGCAACCAAAACATGACCATGTCCAATGCAGAAGATCTGTGGCCCTTCCTAGATGTCATACAATATAACATCTTGAAAGCAAAGAGTGGTGCTCTCACAATTTTTTTCCACCTATTTCAGTTCTCCGTAACTCACACTTTTCCTTCTCCAACTTTGTTACTACTATCTTTGAAAATCTACTTCTCTGAAAACACACTTTAATTTGTATTTCTTTTCTTTCTTTTCTTTCTTCTTTCTTCTTTCTTTCTTTCTTTTTTCTTTTCTGTCTTTCTTTCTTTCTTTCTTTCTTTATTTCCTTTGTCTTCTTTCTTTCTTTCTCTTATTCTTCTTTCTTTCTTTCTTTTCATTTCCTTCTTTCTTCTTTTTCTCTTCTTTCTTTCTCTATTCCTTTCCTTCTCTTTTATTTCCTCCTTCTTTCTTTCTTTCTCTTTCTTTCTTTTCCTTTCTTTTAGTTCCTTCCTTCTTTCTTTCTTCTCTTCTTTCTTTCTTTCTTTCCGTAAGATTCTTTTTTTGCCTTCTTTCTTTCTTTCTTTCTTTCTTTTCTTTCTTTCTTTCTTTCTTCTTTTTTTTTCTTCTTCTTTTCTTCTTCTTCTTTTCTTCTCTTCTCTTCTTCTTCTTCTTCTTCTTCTTCTTCTTCTTCTTTTTACAAATGTTCTCTGTTATGTTTGGGTTTCTGCCTAAAATAGAATTTCCTGTCTCTTCCCTGATTATTGCAAAAAGAGGCAAGCCATATATAGGCTCTTGCTGCTTTCATAGCTATATTATTCAATGCACAGGTCGATGAGACCTTTCTTCACATCTTGTTAATATGATACTAGATTCCAGCACTCCTTTAGAGGCATTTTTATTTATATAAAGATGCTAATACCTAATAAAAACTAAAAGTATAGATAACTCATATTAATCATTCAAGTTAAAATAATAGATGAATACTAATACAGTTATTAAACACTACCCTCAAGTTGACCATAAAAAATAATTCTTTTTATCAAATTCGTGTCAAAAATTAGTAGGTTATAGTTATATTGAAATGACTTAGGAAGCTTATTATTACTGTGTGAACTAAGTTAACTCACCAGATTGTATTTTCACTAAAACATGAGTTTATTTATTCATAAAAAAAGATCATTTGATGAGATAGTTAAATTTTTACAAAGCTTTTATTGTAAGTATTTTAATTATTTTAAAAATAATAAAAATTGTTTATGAAATTTCAAATATCATAAAAGAATGTTAATGCCCAATTAGCCTAACATTAGAGTTTTGATTTTTCAGAAACGTTTGCTAGTATTTGTTTAACAGCTCAGGGATTCACATTTATACATTCTCCGATGTGCATATAACATATATAAACATACATCTCTATGTACACATAATAGTGAAAGAGGTTATTAACCCCAACTCTGGGTTTCTATGTAGCTTTGATATTATTTTTTAAATCCTTTTTAGTAGTTTTAGGTAATTGTGAAGCAGGAAGGGGATACAAACAAACAATGACTTGGTCTCTGTAGAAATGTCTTGATTTCTAAAGAATAGGACCACTACTATGGCATCCTTGATGTAGATACTATCAATATACTACATCTCATAGGAATTGGGAGCATTTTCTTTAGAAGAAAACCAAAGTAACTAACATTAAGTGGTGGGTTAGAAGTGATATCTAAAGTTTCTGCTAAACTGTTTTGATGGTTTCTTTTAGGTTGAAGAAGTAGTTGTACAAAGAAAAAGGATAAAAGGAAAGGAAAAAGGAGGGTTCAGAAATAAACTTCTAAGAAAGTTTTAAAATGTGGGTTTTTTAACGTTCCTTCTACGAAACGATTTATTTGACTAGTTGTTTATGGCTGAAGACAAAATGATGGCTCTCAGCCAATATTGAAGATTTAATCAAATGATAGAGTTGTATCACTTAACTCGAATTCTGCAAAAATAACATTGATTATAAGGATAAAGTTATTCCTCTCTACTCAAACCCAAATAGAGCTCTCTCTAATACTTCACTCTTATGTCCTTGAGAAGCATCTCCATTCCAATGACACTAAGTCCCAGAGGATGCAGTACTCTTATATGGTAAACATAATCCGTTAGTTTCTTTTTTTTTTTTTTACTAGCCTTCATCATTAGAAATGCCTTCTAAATTTGAACTAAATTCATTCTTCTTTGTAGCTAGGTTTACTTTAAAATTAAACAGATGTTTCACAAGCATTTTCTGTGTTATTTTTCTTACAACAGAACTTCCATCTAGAGCTTAATTTTTTATGTATTTTTTTTCATTACCCATCAGGTAAAATTCAGAATGAGTAGTAAGTAGAGCTTGTCTAAGCAAATCAGAAACAGTAGAGACTAAAATGAGATAAATGAAATCATAGGCTGCCAGGTAGTCACTAGCTTCCTAGATGTCTTTCTAGATGAAGTTCCACTGTATTCCAAAATCGCTAATTAATTTAATATAGTATTTGAAGGTTTTTAAAATATTAACTACATATTTTCAAACAATCAAATTTTCAATTGCAACAGTATATTATCTTTTAAAGAGGCACCTAAATATAGTGTCTTATGCACAGTAAGAAAACAGAAATTTCAAACTGGAGAATTGGTGAATGTTTATTCCATGAACAAATAATTTGAAATTATCATCTGCAATAACTTGAAAAGCCAATTACAATCTTTTAGAGAGAATATAACTCTGGGGCATAAAGATTTGTTAAAAGTCAGAATATCATACATTTGAAAGTCCCTTAATCATTTAAGCAAAACACTATAAGAAAGAAACAAGTCCAATCAAAAGTAGACACATTTAAATGCAGAAATGACAAAGACAGAATTATGAAAGGGAGACTCTAACACCTTTGATCTGCATTATAAACTTGGTAACTACTAGAAGACAAGATTAGAGAAATCATATGCTTGTTTTACTCAAATAATAGAAAAATAATGCTTTGAACAGTTCTCAGATAGTCCTTATAATGACCTCTAAATTAGAAAAAATAATGGAAGCTAATCTAATGAAAAGGTCAGATTAAGGGACTTGTCTTAGGTCATTAGGCGATATTTTTAAATTATAACTATAGAAATAAGGGTAAAGGGAATGAGACCTGTGTTGGAACAGAAGGGAAGTAATCTTAGTTCATGTTTAAAATTTTTCATCCCTAAATGATCATTAGCATAGTTGATGAGAAATAAAACCATTGGACCTAAATTATTTAGAAAGCCAAGTAAGTAACTTTAGAAATCATATTTCAAAGTCAGTGAGATAGAGTAGCAGGTAAGGTGTTTTCTTTGCATGCAACCAACACAGGTTAGAATCATAGAACCCTATATTGTTCCTCCCATCCACCAGGAATGATCCCTGAGCACAAACAGTGGAACTCATAAAACAACAATGAAATGAATCTATTGGTAAAACACAGCTATGCAACCAGTTTTGAGTCCTACAATTATTTCTGCACTTTGAAATCTGCATCGGCATGTAGTAAACTAAAATGCCGGGGAGTTTTATAATAACTGCACCCAAGTAGGTAACACAAAATGATGAACAAGAAAGATAGATATAAAGGACTTCAGCTTAGTTTCTCAACAAAAAACAAAAAAAATCAGTGTCTAATAAAGGAACCTCTCTATTGCTAGGACAAGACATTTATATAACTTCTGTTTTATTCAGCAGAACATCATCATTTATATGAAGCAGTAATTTCTATGAATTCTATTTTTTTCATTATCCAAATACAATTTTATTTTTGCAGCTATCATGGATCACTCTTCATGAGTATGAGCTCCAGTACTGAGCACCAGTTATACAAAAACAAACAAACAAACAAACAAAACAGACTGGAAGATGCATCTCTTTCATGATAATCTGATCCATACCTGCCTTTCAGAGATTCACTTGAGCCAAATAGGATAGGTGCTATTCTGTAATCCAAACCAGGAATAAACCCGAACACAGCTGAGTGTGGCCTGGAAGCCCACCTTAAAAAATAAGAGAAGAAAAAATTCCTTCAGCAGACAGTTTTTGCACTTAAGCTAGATATTTTCCCAATATTTTTATTCCAGTAACCTACACATCATATTTTGAAATTACAAGCTTCCACAATCTTGTGAGTCAATTTATTTAACATTAACAAATTAATCCTTAAATCTCTTTCTTTCTTTCTCTTTCTCTCCCCCCTCATACACATACACATTGATTTTGTTGTTTCACTGAAATTAGATGAATACATCTTTCCTGCTACTCCTCAGTCTTTGTTATTATTATGAAATCACCATTTTTCTACAGACCATATCTCAATTTCAGATCATTCTTTACTGCCAAAAACACTTATTGCAGATTTATTATGAACTAGGCACTAGCTTTGGAATACAAAACATCATCTGTCTCATGAGGCTTACACTCTAGTCGAGGAAGAAGTTTATATACATAATGACAAAAATGCTATAAAAATAATAAAGCAGAAAAGAAAAATTGAGAACTCAAAGTGATTTTTTATTTAGAGTATATCAAGGCAAGTTTACTTGATTGTATGATTCAAAAACAAGTAATTCAAAAGTAGAACAGATTGTTTTAGTAATTCAAAAGTTGAACAGGTTGTTTTTTGAGTGAGGGGGTCATCAATGTGGGTATCTTTTATTTAAAAATTAAACGAATAATTCATACAATAAGTAAGTCATTTTGATCCCTGGTACTGCTTACAGTCCACTGAGTACCACTAGGAGTAATTCCTGAGTACAGAGTCAGAAGTAAGCTTTAAACTCTGCTTCGTATAGCCAAACCATACCCCGAGCCCACTCTTCCCACCCAAAATGTAGTTCAGGCTCAGAATATCAAAATTCTCATGGAGTAAATATATGGATATGTTTGAGAAAAGTTCAACTGTAATGTAGAAAAGAAAGTATATTTCTTCATCTAAGCTAAAAGGCAGTTTCTATTATTGACATTCTAAATTAGGCAAAAGGGACACCTATAATTAGGATAAGAAAAAAGTTTATTTAAGATTATATTTCTTGTGCATATTTTTAAAAATTCCTAGATATGCTGAAAAGTCTTTCCAATGCAATTTCTATCAGTTTACCAAGTTCACAATGACATTGTTTTTTGTCACTCTTATAATAAATACATGCTAATATCTTTAAGTAATCACTATAAACAATCACAAAATCATTTAGAACTGAAGAAGAATACACTAATGAACTAGAAACATTGACCACTAGAAGAAGTAATGTAAGTCCAAACTTGAACCCACAAGCTAGTGGTAGAACTCCCATCACTCCAAGGACTGATAGTGACAAATTATACTATTGGTGTGAAAGTGAATTTTCCTGCACTGATGGTTTCTTGAGGGTTATATAAAAGATTTTCAGACAAAACTCAGAAGATAGAAAGTTAGACTTTAATGTACAATATAAGTAAATGGGTCTGAGTGCCTTCCCAAATGTCCAGGCCTCTCCTTTACACATGAAAGATGTCACTCATCCTGACACTAGAACTGTGCTGTCCAAGGTATGATCTTTTGGCCCTGTACCAATTGTCTACTTGGCTCCAATGTATGAAGACTAGGCCTCATTCCCACATTGCTGTATGTGTGTGCTTTCCTAGTTTGAAACTATGTCTTTGAAATTTCCTGAACTGTGACTCAATGGTTTCCTGATATCTTGTGTTATCTTGATATCCTAATATCCTCGACATCTGACATCACATGCTTTTTGGTAATATCCCTGTGCTCTGTACCTGTTACTAGGCCTTCAAATATACCCAAACAGACTGATATATATGAGTGTCTTCTGTGCTCAGAATTTCTACCTTCCAAGGCATCCAGTCTTGCCTGAATCTGGATTTATCTGGACATCTGAGCAACTTCCACATTTGACCTTGACTCCTGCCTATACTCTACCATTTGTCTGGGCTATGCAGTGAGCTTTGTAAATAGAGAGTAAAAGGAGAGCAAAGAAAAAGCCTAGAGGGGAAGGAGTGGGAGGATAGAGAATAGGGAAGAAGGATGGGACATCCTTTTATCTGTTCCCATTCCCCTGCCCAGTTAATCATCCCTCTACCTATTTTGTTTGTTTGTTTGTTTGGGCCAGCAGTATTCAGGATTTACTCCTGGCTCCGAGCTCAGGAATCACTCTTGACAGGGCTCAGTGAACCATATGGTATGCCAAGGATCAAACTCAGGTAAGCCAGGTATGATACAAGCACATTATTTTCTATGCTATTGCTCTATAACCCCTATTATATATTTTAGTTGGCTACTTGTTCCATAAAAGAGATATAAGTGACCAATATAAATTCACACAGAACACCTTTTCACTCCTCCTGCATCATAACCAATATTAGGTGGACAGAATGAGGAGAGTATATGTGGATCAGAGCTATCTGCAGGGTAAAAATTTTCTTTAGTTGACCAACAGAAATCTATGCATTGTATTTTTATAAAGGAGACTACACGACTTCTTCCCTTGTTGTTTGTATATAACACTATCACTTTGACTTTGATTCCTGAATTCTCCACCTGATCCAGGTTTTGTCAGATCACACATTTATTTGTGATGTGCCCTGTGGGTTGTACACCTGTCTGTGGATGCAGAAACTTCAGAGGGCAGAGCTTCATTCAGGCACATGAGTAAAGCAGAAATTAAACTTCCAGCCTCAGTGACACCATATTTACCACTGAACTATCCTCAGATCCCAGGAAAGTTTTGCTTTAAAAAAATTACTTAAAAAATGTAAATGCAAAATATAAAAGCATTATTTATAAAGGTATAAAATCTATAGCATGATGAACTAAATAGTCCTAGGCATAGTAGCATTTGACACCATTACTCTAGGCCCAAAGTAACATAAGAAGAACCACAAAGGAAAACCTGAAGTTAAGAAATATCAAGAGGAACAACATATTTTAGAGTAAGAGTGAGCATGCAACTATGAGGACAGAAGATTGAGGAAGAAAAAGCTTAAACTCCCCTCTCCACACTCATAATATTCTACAGAAAATTTCCTCTCACCAAACCCAACAGCAAAAATGTCTGTGGGAAGCAGGTTATTATCTGTGGAAGTGAGCAAACTAAGAACTAACCTAGAAGACTAATCTCAACTCTAGGACACATTCCCCTTTCTCCAAAACTATTGATGATTTCAACAGGTGAAATAGTTGAAATAGCTAAAATGTCTTCATTCTTATTAGTGATGAGAGACAGTATGAAAGACGGACTCAGACCTGCCTTAACTGCAATTACTCAAGGAGGGTAACATTTCTATCAAGAGATTGCTTAATAGTGCATATAAGGAGAAGCTAGTCTGTGATTGCTGTGTAAGGAAAATGAGGTTCATGAGGGTAGAGAATGAACAAAGTTCCTTAAATATCTCCCTACCCCCATTTCAAAGAAAAATTTCCATCAAGGAACCCAAGAAAAAAAACTTGGAAAGAGGAGCATCTCTACTTATAATTCTATCAGATATTTGCATCTGCATTTAAAAACTTCCTGAAGAAATGCCCAGACACATTTATCACACTTATGGTACCTGGACTTCATTTGTTTTTTAAAGAACACTATAGTTAATATTGGAAATATATTTGCTTCCATCCTGAGATGAGGATTCAGAGCCTGACCTTAGGCCATTCTTTACGGATTTGCAAAGTGAAGCCCTAAATGAAAAGATGAATCTTTTCAGTACTTTCTAAAGGTCACTATGCTGAAGATCATAGTAACCTTTAATTGTGAGTCCCAAGGCACTAGAAACACCCATGTAATATAAACTGAGATTTTTCTTTACTTGGTCATTCGGAGTAAAAAAACTTTGCATTTTCTAGCAAACATATATTTAAAAAATATATGCTATGTATACATTAAATAATATTATTCCCATAAAATTCAATATTTCTTTCTATGAATGAATGCTATTAAAAGCAAAACAAAACATCACATCAAAGGGCATTTGCATTATTGAAAAATCTTAAGATGGAAACATATGTTTGCTTTTCTTACAATGAAAATCCAGATGATCGAATGGTGCTGTAGTCTATTATTTTGCACATTTTATAATTCTCTTCAGAACATATATGATATAATGTGTGCAAGCTTGTATGAGATGGTTCAATGATTAAAGCACTGACTTGCAAATGGAAAATCATGAGTTCAAACCTTGTTGTCACTAATATACACCCACTATTAACCTGGTAGTTCTGCTGTCTGGGACATTTAGCAATAGAATAACATGATTCAAGTACACCAAAGTAAGGTTTATGAGGAGTGCAACCCCCAGTTAACATGTATAGGAAATCAAACAAGCATTACACTCAGAATGTGCACAAACACCACCACAACAAAAATAAAACGGTGGCATCACAGCACCACCAATTGTGCAATGACCAAACCAAGCATGTATGTGTCCCCCTAGTCATCACAACAGCAACAAAGGAAATGAAAATAAAATAATAAAATATATTCTGTCATATCATACAATTAAACTATAATAAATTGAAGCATATTATGTTAAGCCATATTAAGGTACTTCAAATTACTATAGTATAATGGTATTATTATGGCTTAATTTATACCACAGATTACAAATCTAACATTACAATTGTTAACAGTAAAAAACTAGAGAGACAGTACACTCTGATTCACTCCTTGACACCAAATATGGTCTTCTCAGTATCACCAATATACAGAATCAAGAATACTTTCAGATCATCACCAGATGTGATGCAAACTTCCCCACCTTAAAAGAGCTTAACATTAAAAATAGTTTTAGCTACTCAAAAATAGCATAAATAAAATCTGGTCAAATAGCAAACACAAAATAAACATAAAATGTATTTTAATGTAAAAATTACAAATTAGAAAAATAGTTACTCAACTTTAATTATTAAATTATTAAAACTGGGGCCAGCGCGGTGGCGCTAGAGGTAAGGTGTCTGCCTTTTCAGCGCTAGCCTAGGACTGACCGCGATTCTATCCACCCACGTCCCATATGGTCTCCCAAGTCAGGAGCAACTTCTGAGCGCATAGCCAGGAGTAACCCTGAGCATCACCGGGTGTGGCCCAAAACAAAAACAAAAACAAACAAAAAAATTATTAAAAACCAAGTTTAAGTAATACAATACATTAGATTTGTCTCTATCACTTCTGCCTTATTTTAAATTATAATTTCTCTTTCTCCTGGATTACCAATATAGTGAACTATTCTGTATCCTTAGATCCTTGCATCTTTCAAGTCAATCTACTCTCAGCATTCAGCCCAGGTCATCTTCTTAACACTTTAAGTTGGTAGTGCTCCTTCCTTTAGCTTAAATTTTTTGTTTGTTTGTTTGTTTTCTGGGACACACCCGGAGGTGCTCAGGGGTTACTCCTGGCTGTCTGCTCAGAAGTAGCTCCTGGCAGGCTCGGGGGACCATATGGGACACTGGGATTCGAACCAACCACCTTTGGTCCTGGATCGGCTGCTTGCAAGGCAAACGCCGCTGTGCTATCTCTCCGGGCCCTAGCTTAAAAATTTTAATTGCTTTGGATTAACTTTAGAAATAATATTTCCAACCAATAATTAAAATATCCATCAAGAGATCATTTCTATCAACCACTCCTGATTCTTTCTCCTGCCACTTTCTATCCTCATGCTAGATTTGCTCTGGTAATATGAGTAAAATGAATTCTCTAATTATTAACACTTGCAAACTTATTCCTATCTTAGATTAACTCATTGTGTAAAGACCTCCTCCCTAGTAATAGCACATAACTTATTAACTAGTTTAATTCTGTTATCCACATAAACCCATAAACTCCTCCTCATCTCATAAGCTTAGCATATGTTAATGAATCTTCCTTAAATTCATCAGTTTAATAACTAACTGCCTAGTACTATTTTTCTTTTTTCCATATTTGTAAGTATAGATTTGTATATATAAATAGGAAATACACAGATATGTGTTTTTAAATAGGACCAAACAGACAAATATCTCTACTAATTTTATGATCAATGAGAATATAAAATTTATTTTCTAGAGTAAATTTTGAGAGC